>NW_026855907.1:0-16086 GCF_026571515.1 Ruditapes philippinarum | reverse complement strand
TTTATATCTTTTACTAAATAACTGATTAAACAACGCATTTATCAGTCTTCATCTTATAACTTTGCTTTGGTACTAAAGCACAATGTATATTTATACACCTTTATATCTTATATATGACACGTATCTGTATGCTTTTATTTACTGATTTATCAAGCTTTCTATATATTAGAGCATGACGTGTTCAATCTCGAAAGAAGGGAGGATAAATTTAACCATCACTAAACGTTATAATTTATTACTATACAAGTATCAAAATTTGATTTAGATGAAATTATCGTCTGAGGAAATAAGATATGTAGAGATATTTATAATTTTATCAAAATGAACAATAACTGAGGACAGATATTGCTTATTTTCTGGCAATGTCCTTATACGTGTTTCTTAGTTTTGACAGGGTAGTCCATGAAAGTGGTAAAGGTCGATGAATTTGAACTACTTGCCCCTCAGTAAGTTCGTATTTGAACAGAGACTTTAGATTCATTCATGTGAGGACGCTATCATGCAAACTTACAAAACGTCTGTGGTTTTACCCAGATCCCTGCTCGAACCTTAGCACTTTCCTTGCCAGGAAAGCTGGAAAGGTCCCATATGATGTGTTCACTGAAGGTCGCACTTCCTTGTTGATCTTTGTTTTCATATTATACAGTGTAAGCTTGACTTAAATCAGGGATATAATTCATTAAGTGAATTATGTCAACAAAATTATGACCCTTCCCTTGCCGACAGAAATAATGGCATCTCCCTTGTTGATACAAATCACTAAGCCACTAAAAATTAGTTCGTCAGGCATGTTGTTAATATCACATTATTCCGACTGACCTGTTAACTGTCATTTCAGATATATCAGTTTATCTGATGATACTGGCATTTTAACATACGGTTGTATCTAATATAAGCTATATATCACGCTATTTTGTATTGAACACGTCACGATACGGAGCGAGCTAATGATCTCAAATTTTGCACATAAGTTATTAGTATAGACCTACATCAAATGGAGTAATAATCTTAAAAAATATTTCCAGTCCCGTCATGTCAAAAAACCTCAGTGGAGTCCCTTTAATTATGTAAAAGGAGCGTTTGTCGTTGGACAAAATCTTAATGAAAGAGTTAACTGTTGTTATTGTTTTATGATGTTTTGTGTTTTTGTGTTTAGAAGGCCACATTTAAAATTAAGATATGTTATTTGTTTTTGACGATGGTATATCTTCATGTGTTATATTATTATTATTATTATTATTATTATTAAATTCTTATAAGACATGGTGTTATCGACCATATCCTAGAGAATATTATATGATGTATTTTTATAGATCTTTGATTAAACAAGGCAAGAAATATATAGAACCATGCAATACAATTTAATTTCAAAAGTAGAAACATATGTTCATGCTTTTTGCTTTTTAATTTTAAGTCTTTATAGAAATTTTGCATTCGTTATATACATTACTGTAAAATAATTAACTTTTTTACCGATACAAACCTAGATAAAAAGTGAAAGTTAAACATTCTGTATTCACATCATATAATCTTAATGGACCTGATCACCAAAATAACATATAATATATTCTGTATTTTTCACCTCACCACGAAACAAATATCTTGTTTATCTTACATTCTTGATAAAGCCATTCATGATTATTAATTTATTAATTTAAGGAACTTACGCAGCATCCCGCCCACGCAGTCTGTACTAGTCGCATGGCTATTAAACTATTTACATGTAAATATATTCAATTAAAATTGTTCTCTTACACAAATTTCTCAATTATGTACAATTTTATTTCTTTTCGTTTTTGCAAATTAGTTGAAAACAAAGCATTAGAAGAATTTTTTAAGGTGAAAAAAGAATGGACATTTTGATGTACACTCAATGGGAATAGCATCAAAGGCGTCGCTGATCCGGTCTACGGGCGAGGCTTACTTTTTTATGACGACTGATCTTGGCAAACCCACTTTAATGTGTTAATGATCAAACTTTATAAATATATACGGAACTTTATCATGGTGCACAGTTAGAACAGAACAGAACATATACTTTATTTAGAATGACACAGATTACAATATACAAGTATAATGTAATAACATGTGAACAAAGTCAGTAGACAAAATCAAATCAAATGGGTATGAAGAAATGACAGTAATATTATGAAATGCAAATAATCTTTGAAGGTATTTTTGTTATATGGGTATTGCAGTAAATAGTTTTATCAAACTGTAAAAGCAAAAGAAAACAGGTATAGAGATTTGCACAAAAATTTCATTTTCTTGATGAATGTGTAATACTGCCGCGTGATTTTATTGGATAACGAATATCATGATTTGCGTCGCATTGCTATTTCATTCATGATAAAAACACAAACAAAACTATAATGCCATCGCAACTATAATGACTGTCTGTACGTCATTGAGGGAAAAAAATAAACAAAGCAAAAAAAAAAAACACAAAAAAACCCTTACAATTCCCTCTTATCTTTTGAAATGTTTAATCAAGTGTTTGACGAAATATGATAAAAATTTTTAAAGTAGTTTCGAACGTACATGAAAGAAGAGCTTTAAATTTGACAATATTAGGCCTTTGATAGAATCTTTTAGGGATAAGCTTTGACCTTTTTACACTGAAGAAAGGACACTCTAGTAAATAATGTATCTCGTCACCAAGACTATTAATATGGCATAACCGGCACTTGCGCTGTTCATGCTGACAAAATGAATCCAGCGGCCTATTTCATTGGGTAAAACCACAGACGTTTTGTAAGTTTGCATGATAGCGTCCTCACATGAATGAATCTAAAGTCTCTGTTCAAATACGAACTTACTGAGGGGCAAGTAGTTCAAATTCATCGACCTTTACCACTTTCATGGACTACCCTGTCAAAACTAAGAAACACGTATAAGGACATTGCCAGAAAATAAGCAATATCTGTCCTCAGTTATTGTTCATTTTGATAAAATTATAAATATCTCTACATATCTTATTTCCTCAGACGATAATTTCATCTAAATCAAATTTTGATACTTGTATAGTAATAAATTATAACGTTTAGTGATGGTTAAATTTATCCTCCCTTCTTTCGAGATTGAACACGTCATGCTCTCTTATATAGAAAGCTTGATAAATCAGTACATAAAAGGATACAGATACGTGTCACGTATAAGATATAAAGGTGTATAATATACATTGTGCTTTAGTACCAAAGCAAAGTTAGAAGATGAAGACTGAAAAATGCGTTGTTTAATCAGTTATTTAGTAAAAGATATCACGCTTTTTTAAAAATTAACCCTTGTGTATACTGATTAATTTTAATCTGTACAGAAATTCTCAAACTAATTAACTTTTATAGCATTGCACCAATAGACGAAGCATATCTTGACAATTTATTGCGGAAACTTAATCAAATATTTAATCATATTAGTGCATGGTATTTTTAGACATGAGAGAAACTGTCTAAAAATAAAAGCAATGCAGTTAAGGTGTGTTTCTGTAATACAATTCTACTGTTCTTCTTAATAGGACATTTCATTTTTTCTTTTTCTTTCAACTTTATATGGTTTATCTTTAATTCCGAATCATCATTTGATTAAAAATACCCCCTGTATAACCATACGATAACCTTCTTAATTAAAAAGAACAGTGATTACAGTCATCAGAATATATACAGAAATAGATAAAATGAAATAGGGAAAAAGAGCTGCGACAGTTTAAAGGCCCATTATGCCTAAGAAATGCTATCAATTTTATTTCTCAAAAAGTATCTTGATACAGTTTCAAAAAAATACATATTAGCCATATTCATGAATTTTGTCCTGCTACTTTTGCTTTGTTGGCAACTGGTGTAATTATAGTGAATCAGTATTTTGTATGGAAGTCAAAATACTACTATGTTTACCTTACCTTGCTGCCTTAACGACACGATCCCTTACATTCAGCGCTACATTATTCAGTTGTTAAACATTAAACATGTTCTTCAATCATTAAATTAAAACATAACTAAACACATGTTTGATATTTCTAAAGAATTAAAAAAATATGAATTTCTGAGGCATAATGTGCCTGATCAGAAAACAATTACGTTGATTGCGGGCTGATATTGGTAAAATAACGAAAAGATGACAATGTCAAAGTATATAAAGGGATATGAAATGTTTTGCAGCATAATTAGGTTTTAAACTATTTCTTGTCGTCTGTTGTCTTTAAACTTATCTAATTTGTTTTGATCGTCAGTTCAAACTCGTGTTGCTGTTTATATCAACACCTACACCAATGCTTTAACTCGAACTTTCTAGAAAATTCAGGATCTGTTCACACCAATTATTAGTGAGACAATTTCTCATCTTCTTTCAGGATAAATGTTTGATTAATTAAACAATTTAAACCTAATGTATATTATATGGAGGTTAGTTGATCAAAAATCACAGTTCATGTATTGCAACATCAATTAGGTTCCCTGGAGGTTAGGATTAATTAAGCCTGGAATTTTCATGAATAATCAATTATATCAAACATGTATATATAGAGTAAATTCGAATTATCAATATCGGATTTTGGAAATATTAATGCCCATAGTATTTTATGGAATTGTGTTTGAAGTAAAACTGTCAACTTATTTCTGTTAAGTGACCCTTGTTAATAATCTTAAACAAAATAGGCGAATAATGTCATACGAAACAAATTCTGCTCTATCTAAATTGTTACGTGTACAATAAAAATGTTTCTGATACGTATTGTATAAAAGGGGACACGCGGAAACAGTAGCCATTAGAGTGTTAACAAGATTTTTCTATTTTCAGCTCCTGTGACCTAGTTTTTCATCCGAGATAACCCGTGTTCGAACTTATCCGAGGAATTACTTAGATAAGCATCCTGACAATGTTTGATGACAATTGAGTCAAA
Organism: Ruditapes philippinarum; assembly: GCF_026571515.1. NCBI lineage: Eukaryota > Metazoa > Mollusca > Bivalvia > Venerida > Veneridae > Ruditapes > Ruditapes philippinarum. Next base: position 11,192 of record NW_026855907.1, on the reverse strand, counting down.
AATGTGACCACTAGAGTGTTAACAAGATTTTTCTATTTTAACTCCTGTGACCTAGTTTTTCATTCGAGATGACCCATGTTCGAACTCATCCGTGCAATTACCTAGACAAGCATCCTGGCCAAGTTTGATGATTTTTGAGTCAAAAATGTGACCGCTAGAGTGTTAACAATGTTTTCCTATTTTAAGCTCTGGTGACCTAGTTTTTTATCCGAGATGACCCATGTTCAAACTCATTTGAACTATCACTTAGACAAGCATCCTGACCAAGTTTGATGATGAAAGAGTCAAAAATGTGACCGCTAGAGTGTTAACAAGGTTTTCCTATTTTTAGCTCTGGTGACCTAGTTTTCCATACGAGATGACCCATGTTTGAACTCATCCGGGCTATCAACTAGATAAGCATCCTGACAAAGTTTGATGATGATTGAGGCAAAAATGTGACCGCTAGAGTGTTTACGAACAAGTGTGGAGCTAAAAATATACAACTACTTAAAAGGGGAAAAGTGTTGCTATTTTAATGCTGTAAAATGCTGTAAGTTACAATATAATCTGACAGGTGTACAACTTAATTTCCCTTAAGGTCACTCAAGTTCAGAAGTGTAAAAAAAAAAAGCGATGTATATTTCGTCATCAGAATTATTATATATTTGACAGGGTGATTAACCAATCAGGGGAACATTGTGCATTACTTTTTTCGTGTCGGCAAGTGTCTTTGATGTATGCTTTCTACACAAAGGCATACAAGGGGCAATAAAATTCGTCAATATACAGTGTGACAGGGACATTTGGTGCAATAGGAACAATTAAATGCATATATAATGCACAGTATTAGACATAAGAAGTAAGAACCAGCAATTATGTGAATAAATTATGCAAATCAAATTTTTGAGCAGCCTTTTAAAAATAGTTTGCCTGCAATTAATATAAGTTAGAAAGTTACCATCTAGGCATAATTTTTAATTATTGGTTAAGTACTGATGATAAGAGAACCACGTCTTGTCACAAAATATGACCATGGAAATTCAATTATCTAGAAACTTTTTGACAGTCATTTAGGTCAATGTTTACTTAATTTCCCAAGGCCCATACTTTGGTTAATATGGCTCATCATTTTCAGACCAAGTGGGGCCCAGGGCCCAGTACTTTCAAATTTAATATACAATAACATTTTCATTTTCTCAATTTTATCTTAATACATTTAAATAATTAACATCACAAAGAAGCTTGAAAATTACTTTGATTTGATAATAAAACAAAACAAAATAAGATTCCTTTAGAAATAATGAATACATAATGAATAAAGCGGCTAAAACCCTTTAAAAGTATCGAGTATCGGTATCGATAAAATACCGTATCGTTTCACCAGTATCGGTATCGTATCATATCGTTTCGTTCATAACGATATCCAACCCTACCTGCTCATCTATTAAGTGATACATTAAATTTTGTATTAATTTTTTGTAGTTTTAATCACGAACATTAATACGTTCGGCGCACCCTGCACTTAAATACTGTAAACTGTACATGAGTGGTTCCCTTAGAGTAAACTAGGACAAAGTCCGTCTGAAATCAGTCTGACTTAAATTAACAGGAAAGGACTGAATATAAGAAGAATTTTCATTGGTCATTTTAGAATTACAAACTGAAATGGGCGAATCTCATTGTATTTTCATTCTAAAATAAAATGAAAAGGATAGTCCTAACCATTCTAAAATAAAATTTGAAGGATAGGGGATTGTTTTGTCATTGCAAAATTATATGTAAAGGAATGAGGATAGTTCTGAAACTTCCTGGTTAATTTGTTAATGATTACAAAATTTATGAAGTCAAGGTAAAAGCAAGTAAAGGAGACACCTGTATCAATACTGTAAAATAGGTGTTTACCTCCTTTTAAAGACCATCAATATCATTATGCTATAAATTAATTTCAATCTTTACAAAATGTGTTTTTTCCATTAATATGCAAACATTGATATAAAAAAGGAACAATCCAGATAATTACAGAGGTATTGCTCTTTAAGATATTTTTAGTAAGTTATATATTAGTATATTAACAACACGTGTAACTTTTTACTCTGAGGCTCTACATAAAATTACTGAAGCCCAATCAGGTTTTCGTAGAGGATATTCGACCATTGATAATGGTTTTGTATTAATATTCAATAGTGTGTAAATATTTAGGTATGAAAGGTAAAAAGGTTTATGTAGCCTTTATAGATTTCAAGAAGGCATTTGATTCTTTAAATAGATCAAAACTTTATTATGCATTGTAGTAACATGGTTTTAAAGGTAAATTACTTATTGCTATACAGATCATATATAAATCAGTAAAAGCATGTATAAAAAGTAGCAATAATAATTTTACTGATTGCTTTGAATGTCCTCTAGGTTTAAGACAAGGATGTAAGCTCAGTCCAATTTTGTTTTGCTTATTTATTAATGATTAGGAGTCCTTCTTGAGACAAAATGCTACTCATGGTGTGCAGTTATCACCTGGAGATATTGAAATTTCTCTTTTAATGTTTGCAGATGATGTAGGCTTGATTTCAGATACCATCGTTGGTTTACAAATTTATGTGTATGGGCCGATGACCTGAATGCAAATTTGATATAAACTGTTAAACTGTTAATATCAAAGGAATTAAATAGATCATACTCAATACTCAATGTGATAACATTTCTTTTTGTATTGAAAACTTAGAATAACATACGCAAGTTAACCAGTTTTACTTCAGTAGAGTAATTTAAAAAAAAAAAATTCTTACATGTTGCTAAATGTATCAAACAAGCGTGCCTGAAATAATGCACGGAGGTGCATTTGGATCTTCGGTCTCCACCACTAAATCTCGAAGGTCGACATCTTACCATTACAGTGTTGGTTCGGAGTTAAACCCTGACCATAACCGACACTATAATGGTCATAAGTCAACTTATCATCTTACTGGTGGAGTTCACGGGTTTGCATAATTTAAGATTAGAGCGGATACCTTATAAGGTAGAATTCCTCACACGAATACGTATGCGTACAACATCCCTGGCGTGATTCGAACCAACAGCAGTGATGGGCAAGTGGTTTGAGGTGAATTACCTTAACCACTCGGCCATGACAACCCTTCAAGGCCGGTCAAGTCCTCATAATGGCATCCGGAACGTAAATAAAAATGTATGCCTTCCGTAAAATACATGTATATAATATTTTTGTGGATTTCAAAATAAGTATTTATCAGTTAAACTGCCTATTTATGTTCATGTAAGATTTTAAATTTTAAAATAAGGATAACTTAATGATAAATTTGCTAAACAAATCAATATTTCTTACCTTATTAATAACACATCTGTCAAGTCATAATTGACTATTTATAAAATAAGCGTATTGATATTTGCACTTGAATTAAATCAACAAAAGTATCTGTTTGATAAACAAGTCAAATTGTAATTTAATTCTGTATGAAATGGCGTCAAAAAACCAAATTTCTAAAACAATAAAGATCGTCTTATTACATTACATTTATTTGATCAATCGTCGGGAAACATTTCAAGTTATGTTTTATTTATTTTATGATTGCCATCATATATGATAATACGGTCCAAGAATCACTTTTAATAACTGATCACCATACTTCAGAATAATTATTTTTCTTTCTTTCTCAATATTTGGCTTTTCATAGAATTTCAGTACTTTAAGATGTATAAAAGCAATGTCAGGGTCATTCTAGATAATGTATATGAAACACAATATGTTATCTAACCGAAGATGGTTCATAAACGTACCGGAGTTGTGTAGAATTTATTATTGTTTCAAGAAGAAATCCAACATCTATATCTGTTTATAAAAGGAAACACGTGTAAATTATCGGTGAAAGTGCCAATTGACGATTGTCAAACATACATGAACGTACCTATAAAAGGTATTGTTTTATTATAGTGTCACCCCTACTGAAAAGGCCAGTCATTTCTGACGTATGAGACACCTTTGCTTGCATACCATGTATCTCCCAACTCCTACAACTATGCTAGGCGCCAGGTGATCATTCATTTTAATTACCTCGTGTCTCACGAAGCGGACATTTCGGAAAGAGTCCCATGAGAGACAATCATACTTTAATTAACGCTCCACTAGGTCAACGGTACCGGTTATATATATGTTAGCTATTAAGAATTATAATGGATAGAACGTGCTGCTACAACTCCAAATGAAAATATACGGGTATACACTTCACATACACTTTAGCTGAAAATAAAGATACTTACAATTTGTTTTTAACAGATATTTATCTTAGTCTGTAGTTAGCCATGTCGTTTATCTAATACTTGTAATCTTATGTCCAGACAGTTCACGTAAAAACTGTTAGTGAAATGTTACAGAAACTGTAAGAAATCCATTTTAAGCTTTTAAATATTTAAAAACAATTCGCAACAAAATCATCAATTAATTAGCAAAACATAGAAAAATTAAGTTGACATAGAAAAAGCAAAATGTCAGGCGCAATGTTACATTAACTTTAGGAAGTACATGTTTTTCTCTAATTTCCTTTTCAATATTAATAAGAATGAAAGTCATTTGTCTACGTGCAACATCGGTTTATGGACATGGAGTGACAAAATATAGTTGTAATGTATTCTAATAAAACAGTAGTTTAACTGGCAACCAGTTATTCAGATGATGGTAGTTTTTTGCAGAACCTTTTTTGGCAGAAAATTACAAAATCGATAAACAGTATAGATTAAAACAACATATACATTTAACACTTAAAAGTTTAAATGAAGCAGTTTTCCGCGATAAACTCGGTTTATACCCTTTCAATCTATATCACTAACCTTAATTATTTAATTAATTATTTATACCTTGTTATATAGCACTAGATCTGACTTTATCTGTGCATCATTACCGTATATATTCAAAGTGTTTGATATTTATAAATAGAGGTTTGCCATCATCATTAGAACAATAGTTGAACTGTGTAAAGAATACATTAATTTCCAGTTTTTAATGTCCTATATTTTAAAGATCTAATAAAGGTTTAGAAAAAGTGTAATGTTACTTCATATATAACCATTTTTCGGCAGGTGGAACAGTTTCATTATGATGTTTGTTTTTATTCCTATTTGAACATATCTTTGGTCATATCTCGGCGATCGTTACATCTAACCAGTTCCCTAGATTTATCACCAGAAATCACCAATTTCTCCTCAAGTGACCGACTACATGATTTATAAATAAATATGATGATAAATCAGCCAGACAAATGACCGGTTAGACTCAATGTCGAGATCATGAAAATATTTCGCCTCGTCTGGATATTTAACAAGCGATCTCTGAATTACAAAATAAATTAAAACGCATTGTTGTAATGTTAACTGTAATTACATTTAGTTTAGCTATATTACATTGATGTTATTTTGATTTCTTCTTTGTTAAGTTGACCAAAAACTCAGTCACATTTACACAAGAAAATGCATAAAAATAAAATGTCAATACAGATTATTTAACTAAAGGATGATAGCAGTGAAAAACTTCTTATTTGCAGTCCGATACATAAAAAGCATTTGAAGCTAATTTCTCATGGAAGACAATCGGATATTTTTGTATGAAATAAAATATTAATGCATGTTTTATATTTCTAATTGTGTTTAATGAAAGGCCTATGGCAATTTAATGAGAGAAGGGATATTCAGGCGATGGTCAATGTGTTATATATAATGAGTGAAACCGTTTTCTATGTCAATTTCATCTGTCACGAATAGCTATGTTAAATCACCTTTTACCATTAAAGCTGAAAATTTCCTCTATACGGTCAATGATCCGTAAATTATAATTCTGTAATATTGTTTAACGTTACTAAAAGTACGCATACAACAGAACACAGTACATTATCTTTGTAAGTATAAATATGAATCAAGCATCAAATAACATTCCCCAAATATAAAACCAATCCACGCGACATTTAGTTGTCGCGTGTACACACGGGAAATTATTTCCTTCCGTGTGATTTAGATATAAAGTAATTATGTCGATTGGCCACCTCTGGAAATGTTACTCTCAGTCATTTACCAGACTGACAAAATGATCTTTTTTTTTTTTTTTTTTTTTTTTTTTTTTTTTTTTTTTAAATGGTAACCCCGTTTATTTTGAACACAGATAAATACATACATACAAACATACATACATACAAAGACATACATATATATAAACAAACAAAACAAACACACAAGGTACATTAAAAAAATAGAAGCCTGTGATTAATTTATAATCTCACTTAACTTTTCAATATATAGTTTTGTAGCCTGTAGTCTAATGAATAAAAACTGTTTCTAGTCATATTGTGTTTAAAATAATAATAACACATAATCAATAACACAATGTCCACACTCACATACTAATCTTGGTATGAAGAAATGAAAATATATTTCAAACTGTCCCACTTTTTGTCAAAAATATCTACTTTGTTAATATTTTTTTGTGTTTCTCTCTCAATTTGGTATTGGTACTTAATATAATGCTTAGCAGCCTCTATAGTCGGTCTTTTAAAATTCATTTTACAAAAATATATATACTTCTTGACAAATAAAAGCAAAAGATTAGTTTCATTATCAACATTTTGTATTCCTAAAAGAAATTCTATTCTTGTCAAATGTAAATGAGTATTTTCAAAAAGACCATGAATCATATCAAAAACAACTTCACAGTCCCAAAAAAGGTGTTCCAAGCTTTCAGAAAATTTGTTGCAAAAACTGCAGTTTGGATTATCTTTGTATTGTATCTTATACAAAAGTTCGTTTGTGCCAAGTATTCTGTGTACAATTCTGTATTGAAACCATTGTAAATTCGTGTTTTTAGTGGTTTCAAAAATAAGTGAAAAAAATGTATTCCATTCTTTATCATCAAAATTAGTATTAAGTTTTTGTTCCCATTTAAGTTTACAAACAGCTGTACTGTTATTTGATTTTAATATATTATGCATAGGTTGTGAACCCTTTTCATTTTTTAATATCTGAGAGAGCATTGGTGGAATATAAGGTCTTGAAACATATTGTAAACTACTAATAGAATAACCAACACTTTTAAGATATTTAACTACTGCGTTACATATGCCTTGAAAATGCAAAAAATTAGCACTCAAATTATAAATTTTATTGAATTCATGGATCTCATATAAATCCCCATTCATGTTAAACAAGTCACCTATACACTGGACACCAGCATTAAACCATGACTTTAAAAATATACTTTTTTTACCAATCAATATATCTGGGTTATAAAATAATGGATATTCCAACACTTTATCGGAACATGGGATATTTTTTTTACATAATTGAACAAAAGCATTTAAAGTATCTTTCCAAAATAAGTTTTTACAGGATTTCGCTATGGTTTCTGGGTAATGAGAGCCACAATTTAATAATTTATCTATATCTATTAGATTAGAAACAATATCTAGCCATTTTCCGTTGCTCGTAATGATTCGTCTTATCCAAGTAGTTTTTAATGCAGATATAAATGCATTTAAATCTATCATGTCGAGACCTCCATCTTTTTTATTTTTTATCAAAACGTCTTTTTTAACTTTGCACGGACCTTGCCATATAAAATCAAAGAATAAAGTTTCTATTTGTTGAATATAAGATTTTGGAGGATTAGGCAAAGAAACAAACAAGTGATTAAAGAGTGACAGTACAAGAGTTTTAATGACAATTATTCTTCCAATTGGTGTAATTATTCTTCTCTTCCACATTTTAAAAATATTTTCTGCTTTTGCAATTTTAGATTTGTAGTTTAAATCTATCATTTTTGACAAATCTACATGAACTTAAAGCCAAGCATGTCAAAATTTTGCTGATTCCAAGATAATTTCCATTTTGTTTTTATACTATTTGCACTAAATTTTTCTTTTCCAATCCAGACGACTTTTGTTTTGTCAAAATTAACTTTCAAACCAGAAATAAAAGTAAAAGTGGACAATGTGTCTAAGGTTTCATTTAAAGAAGAGGCCGAACCATCTAGAATAATTGAAGTATCATCTGCGAATTGAGATAGCTTATGTTCTACCATATTCATTTTAATTCCTTTAATATTGTTATTTGACCTAATTTTCTGCGAAAGTATTTCAGCACATAAAATAAAAATATAACAACTTAACGGATCACCTTGCCGGCACCAACGCTGAATGCTAAAGAACTTTGATAAAAATCCATTTTGACATATTGCTGAAATCCAATCTTTATAGAAAATGCTAAACCATCTTTTGATGTCTTCTCCAAAATTAAAAAGTGTCAACGTTTTATCTACAAAAACCCAAGACAAAGAATCAAAAGCCTTTTCGAAATTCTGCCCTTTATAAATCCTGTTTGGTCAGTGTTAATAAGTTTGTCTAAAAATATTTTTATTCTATTCGCTATGCATCCAGAACCAATTTTATAAATTGTATTAAGCAGTGTTATCGGTCGCCAATTTTTTAAAAATTGTTTTGGCTTATCACCTTTAGGGATACACGTTATTATACCCTGTGTTTGTGTTACAGATAAGTTTCCGGATATAAAAGCATGGTTTAGAGCCCTGCAAACAAATACGCCAATTCTGTTCCAAAAACATTTATAAAATTCTGCTGAAAATCCAGATGAGCCTGGACTTTTATTATTTTTCATATTCTTTAAAACGGTTGATGCTTCTTCTAGTCTGATTTTACCCTCGAGGGATTTTGACTCTGTATTTGATAATGTTGGAATGTTTATATCTTTAACAAAGTTTAAAAACATATTATCCTCTAAGCCATGTGAGGTACACGTATATAATGATTCATAAAAAAATGCAGTTTCGTTTAAGATTTCTTCTTGTTTTGTTATTAAAGTACCATCGTTTTTCATGATTTTTGTGATACATTTATTAACATAATTGCTTTTTTCAAGATTACTAAATAATTTACTTGGTTTCTCTCCATCAATTACCCAGTCCACTTTTGATCTCAAAATGTAACCTTGAAACTTATTTTCTTGTATGATATTTAATTCGTTACGCAGCTGTTCGAGTTTTTCATTATTTTGAATAGTTTCAGAATTTTCTAGTATTTCAATATCTTTTTTTATCTGTATTTCCCTTTCATTACTTGCTTTTTTCTTATAAGAACCGTAGGATATGGATTTACCTCTTATTTCCATTAATAAAGTTTCTAAAAATAACTGATCGTTTATTACAAATTGTATATCCTCGTTTGGAACACTTTCAATTGTTTCGAAATTATAAACAGGTATGGCATATTGCTTTTTAACGTCTTCAATTTTTTTATTTATTTCATTAACATATTGAATATCTCTAAGTAGAGAATTGTTGTGTTTCCAGAGCCCTTTACCATGCTTGAAATCATTAAATTTTAATTGCATTATAATAATTGAATGATCAGACTGAAAACTAGGTTTGATAAAAACATTTTCACAGTATGGTAACATAAAAGAAGATAAAATAAAGAAATCGAGTCTAGCTTGTTGCAGTGGGTTTGCCTTTCGCCAAGTATATCGCTTAATATCAGGTTGAAATTCCCTAAAAGGATCAGTTAGACTTTTTTCTTCCATGTGTTTCAAAAGAGTTGATCTTGCATTTTTATTATTTATATTCTTATAGTTATAATAATCTAAATCAGGATTTTGCACTAAATTGAAATCACCACAAATGCAATACGAGTCATTTCCTATATTCTCAACGACCTTGAAGATGTTCTCATAAAAGGACGGATTGTCGGAGTTCGGTCCGTATAACGATACTAAAGTAAATCTTATTTCTCCAACAGATAAGTCCAGTATGACATAATTTCCAAAATCATCAACTATACTTTTATGTATTTTGTAATCTAGTGACTTTGAGAAACATATTGCAACTCCCCTAGAATTTGAAGATGAACAACTTAAAAAACATTCCGCATTCCACTGAGTATAAATGGTATTAAATTGACTGTGTATAAAATGTGTGTCTTGAAGACAGTAAATATCACATTTGGAATCTTTTATGTACTGAAATACTTGCAGCCTTTTGCAGACAAAATGATCTTTATGAGTTAAATCCAAATGTCATGTTGAATATAAAATAGCGTGATGAATAGCTCTTATATGATGATATGTCCCTAGCATAATATAAACCGGTGTAACACGGTAACAGTTATCAGGTCAGTCAGAATAATGTATCCCAAGTGACTTTAATATAGTAGGTTATCTGATTATTTGATAATTTTTATCTATGTTAATAGCAATCTGATTATAATCAGTTCTAAATTACTTTTCGCTTTTAGATCTAACCGTGACCAACTACGAATTCCTTTCTAATGACCTTTTACACAGCCAATCATCGGCGAGCTTTCATAATTTTGAAAGCGATGCAGTTTATATTTTAGCCCTGGGAAAACCGATACTGACTAGGAATTTTAAACGACTTCGAGAAAAAAAACATGGTGTTGTCCATATAGCCGACAGGTAACCTGGCAAAATAATGTTGCTCATTAAAAACTAACTCTGCAATTTGTTAAATATTACTTCAAACAATTATTTTTCTAACAAAAATCAACAATTTGTTTAATTTTCACGGATAACGGTATTTTGATAATTCGAATGCTTATCTGTAAATCAAAGTGCTGAAAGCACTGATGGGGGCGCAATATGTGCTAAATTCGAGATTTGTATAGCAATCTACTTTAGGTATTCCAATCTGATATCATTCTTCTTTCAAAGTTGAATAAGTGCCCATTTTGTACATAATATAATAGTATCGCTTCCAAACTCTTGTCAAAATTGAAAATCATATACCAAGAACATACTAACAAACCCAGGCAAAATGCATAATTGATATCATATATATCATGAATAAACATTTTAAATTATGACATTGGATTTTGTTGGGAAACTATAGTTGTTAAACCAATTTTCATGTAAAGTACTTCCTTATGTGAATGTATAACACATAAATCAGTGTACTTACTATATTTATTCCAAGAAATGATTATGCAGATAGAAAATAAACAGAAAATTTAAATGTCTATAAAATATTTCTAAAATAAAACCAGGACTGTAAGAACAAACTTATTTTTTGTAGAAACCTTTCAAGCACAATAGATTAATACATGTGAGAATGTAAATTGGAATGGATACATATAATCAAGTTGGCATTGAAAACAAGAGCCACTATCTAGCTTGGGCCATTGCTCGGCTTTTCT
>NW_026855906.1:0-25174 GCF_026571515.1 Ruditapes philippinarum | reverse complement strand
ATATATAATTTAGGAGTTTTTAAGAAATAAACCATGTCTGAAGAAAATTTAATTACATTTAACATGGTTTGAAATTCATAGCTTTCTTTAATTGTTCAAGAAGCATTCTTAAAGCAATTTTAGAAATTTATTGATTAATTACACAAATGCAAAGCGAACACATAAGGCATATTATTAAATAATTCGGTCAGTTACCTAAATTCTTTCTTAATTACTTTCAAGAACTCGGTTAATTGTTCTTTTCTTAATGGAAGTCGTTAAAATTTTACATTGAACATCAACGTGCGAATGTTTTATGTTTACTTTAAAATATTCAATGGAATAAATTTCTATCTGTTTGGCGTTTCCTTGTAATTAATGACGTACAGGTCCTTGTGACTAGAAATATTTAATTTAAAATTCTGAATGTTATTGCAATGGTTTGCCGTAATGACATAGATAGGACTAAAACACAAACTTTGAACTAAAATGGTATAAAGCTGTATCTAATGAAATATACATAAATAAATAAATAAATAAATAAATAAATATAAAATAAGATTTATCAGCGGTAAAATTTAATATTTCCAAAATCTCGAAAGAGTTTCAACATTAACTGTCCCTGTTTTAAACACACGTCAATTTTGCTCGAAAATAAAATAAGATGAGAGCAATGACCTAGACAAGTTTTCTGACAAAGTTTGATGACAATTGAGTCAAAATTGTGACCACTAGAGTGTTAACAAGGTTTTTCTATTTTTAGCTCCGGTGACCTACTTTTTTATCCGAGATGACCCATGTTCAAACTCATCCGAGCTATCACCTAGACAAGCATCTTGACCAAGTTTGATGATGATTGATGCAAAAATGTGATCGCTAGAGTGTTAACAAGGTTTTTCTATTTTTAGCTCCGGTGACCTACTTTTTTATCCGAGATGACCCATATTCAAAGTCTTTCGAGATATCACCTAGACAAACATCCTGACCAAGTTTGATGATGATTGAGGCAAAATTGTGACCTCTAGAGTGTTAACATGGTTTTTCTATTTTTAGCTCCGGTGACCTAGTTTTTCATCCGAGATGACCCATGTTCGAACTCATCCGAGCTTTCACTTAGACAAGCATCTTGACCAAGTTTGATGATGACTGATGCAAAAATGTGACCGCTAGAGTGTTAACATGGTTTTTCTATTTTTAGCTCCGGTGACCTACTTTTCATCCGAGATGATCCATGTTCGGACTCATCCGAGCTATCACCTTGATAAGCATCTTGACCAAGTTTGATGATGATTGATGCAAAATGTGACCACTGGAGTGTTAACAATATTTTTGCTATTTTTAGCTCCGGTGACCTACTTTTTCATCCGAGATGACCCATGTTCGAACTCATCCGAGCTATAAACTAGATAAGCATCCTGACCAAGGTTGATGGTGATTGATGCAAAAATGTGACCGCTAGAGTGTTAACAACGTTTTTCTATTTTTAGCTCCGGTGACCTACTTTTTCATCCGAGATGACCCATGTTCGAACTCATCCGAGCTATCACCTAGACAAACATCTTGACCAAGTTTGATGATGATTGAGGCAAAAATGTGACCTCTAGAGTGTTAACAAGGTTTTTCTATTTTTAGCTCTTGTGACCTAGTTTCTCATCCGAGATGACCCATGTTCGAACTCATCCGAGCTATCAACTAGATAAGCATCCTGACCAATGATTGAGGCAAAAATGCAACCGCTAGAGTGTTAACAACTAAATGTGAACGGACGACGGACGACGGCCGACGGACGACGGACAATCATCGATCCTAAAAGCTCACCCTGAGCATGCTCAGGTGAGCTAAAAAGAACAGAGTTACCCCGAAATAGAGACCGCTTAATTATAAAGGCCATAGATCATGTATATGATCTCCCCTTTAGATGGCTTTGGTTTATCTTAAAATTATTTTAATTCTATGCACGTTTTGTTTGGAATACATTTCATTTATAGTAAATCTATAATGGTATAACAAACTTACATAGATGTTCAAGTTCTTTGGATACTTTGACACACGGATGTAATCAGATAGATTAATCTGAGCAGTTTATTGTTTGTCCATTCAACAGGAAACCAGAATGTGGGATGAGGGAATACTGGGACGTCCTTTCTCACCAAGGTCAAACACCACTATATTTCTGTTAGGTCAGTGACCACCACACTCCTCCCCGTCCTATTTGAAAAGGCTGGCTGCCAGATAAGACCTTTCTATTATCTAATCAAGCACTCAATACGAGCCTATTGAATGATTTCCTGGATTCTTACCAGTACTGGTACTGTACCCTGCTCTAGTACATGTACCAAATAAGTGATTATCATTAACCAATCACCTGAGCAGCTCAGCTATGACTTGATCAGCTGAGCAGCCCCACTAGGACTTACTCAATTACGTGAGCAGCCGACTATGCAGAATTCTACGACTCACTCAATCACCTGAGCAGCCCACTGTAGAATTTATTAGAATGAATTGTCACCAGTAGCACCCAGAAAAGAATTAACCAACATTAGTATCTAACAATCACCAACAAACATAAAACCACCTTCATGTCTAATTGATTCACTGAAGACTTATCTCTTACTACTGTCAAAACACTCTAACCCACTCATGCACTGGCTCAAACTCAGATGCAAGAATATGCAGCCTATATCTAGAGACTACCGCAACACCTATCACATCTACCAGCTTAACAGCATGAGCATCCTGAAGATTATACCCCAATCCTCAATATAAGACCTTATCTGGACAACAGATAATCCAGACTCAGATTTATATTCAATGACCAACACGAAGTAACCTTCACCCACAAGCTGTGAAACCACATTAAATAACCACACTGAATCATAAATCACCAGTCTTATATTCTTACCTCCAAAAAAAGACAACACATTTCCTTTGATAACTGTTATAACTCTGACATTATTTCAAGAGCTTAACATTACAGATTACGTCATGACAATTACTACTTCAGTTCTGCAAGATGCTCATTCTATTTCTGCCATAAGAAACCCCCAACCACGCAATCCAATATTGTACTAACATTTGTAATGACCACTATTAATAGATGCCTGCATCCAAATAGATCCCAAACAAACTGTCATATAAATTGCTTGTCGGCCTAACAAGCAACCTACCAAATGACATTATAGGTCATCTAGCTTAGAAGAGACGGGAACTACGTACTTGGTGACCCCCTACATAGCAGTGAACTTAACTGACCAGATGCAACTTGCTTGTCTATATGGGAGCTAACCATCTCCTAATGGTGACTATATTCTTACCTAACATCTCAGTTCTGCGACTCAGATTTCTGAAAATAACACCACAATGGACTCTAGGGCCTTTTGAAACATAATCACCAATAAAGAGCTCACAACTCATTATTACTAAGATAATTCCTAGATAATGAGTATACACTCCTGGGATTCATTTAAAATTCCTTATCACCAAGACAGATTGTAACACACTCAATGACAGATGTGATTTTAACTTGAAACCCGTAGATTTTGGTTTCTTCCCTGGCAGGCTTCCCAAGACACTTAGTGACCCAAGCGATCTTTTACTTGCCAATAGCACCACATCTACATCGTCAATAAAGGATCCCCCAATTCATGGGCCATCATCTACTAATTGACACCTACCACAAGGCAATTTACCCCAAATCGATTTCCCACATGGTATCAGACATTACATCATTTTACCATGATTACGATTTGTTCTGGGCCCCAAATCGATTTCCCAAATGGTACTAAACATTACATCATTTTACATGATTATGATTTGATCTGTGCTGCAGCACTTTACACCGGGATAGATCCTTCAACCATCCAGCCAAATTACCTTGTAGCTCCAAAAACCAATAAACCACCTTATATGAGTGATCAGTCTATGGTATGCAATCAGCTAACCTACCAGATAAATTAAATTACCCCAATAAACCACCTTATATGAGTGATCAGTCTATGGTATGCAATCAGCTAAACTACCAGATAAATTAAATTACCCCATGGTAGTTCTTCTCTGATTAACCACCAGATAAATTTAATTACCCCAATGGTGGTTCCTATCTGTTGCTACCCTCACCACCACCATCACTAACTGGCAATAGGCTGAGCTTTTCCTGCTGATACCCTTACCCTTACCCTACCAGTACTAACTGGTAAGAGGCATGCTTTTAGTCCCTAAGACTTCTTCCAACTACAAGGAATTTCCCTCAAGTTGATTTTCTACATGGCACCCTGGATCCAAACACCATGATAACAACCTGATTTTCCCCAGATAGATATCCTACATTTTATTCTATCCAATTCCCTTTGGGATTAGAAGAACCACACATTAGAATAAAAATGATATCGACCCAACCTTGTAGTCTTAAAACACCTAAAAGCATTTTATAAACTTTTAGGGCTACCCTTTGACCTTAGCTTAGTCAACTGTGAAAGCCTTCTCAAACTTATCTTCAAGTTCCTCAATAGCCTCCATCACAGTTTCCCAAAATTCTGGAAACAAAGTGATCCCTCGGAAGCATTAATCACAACAAAATAACATAAGAATTGCAGACTCGGTTTGATTGAGTCTGTACATGAGGGATAATGTAAAAGTGCAACATCCCTCACGCCCCCTAGCACCGGCTTGAGCGGTACTCAATTCTCAACACTTTATAGTGTTGGCATCAATGATCCCGAAGGACCAGAAAATATAACAACACTGAAGTGAAGTACGGGGCAACTTTTTACGGCTGCCACACGGCACTTGACACCTGCTGTTGTGAAGTACAAAATTCTGGAAACAAAGTGATCCCTCGGAAGCATTAATCACAACAAAATAACATAAGAATTGCAGACTCGGTTTGATTGAGTCTGTACATGAGGGATAATGTAAAAGTGCAACATCCCTCACGCCCCCTAGCACCGGCTTGAGCGGTACTCAATTCTCAACAATTTATAGTGTTGGCATCAATGATCCCGAAGGACCAGAAAATATAACAACACTGAAGTGAAGTACGGGGCAACTTTTTACGGCTGCCACACGGCACTTGACACCTGCTGTTGTGAAGTACAAAATTCTGGAAACAAAGTGATCCCTCGGAAGCATTAATCACAACAAAATAACATAAGAATTGCAGACTCGGTTTGATTGAGTCTGTACATGAGGGATAATGTAAAAGTGCAACATCCCTCACGCCCCTAGCACCGGCTTGAGCGGTACTCAATTCTCAACACTTTATAGTGTTGGCATCAATGATCCCGAAGGACCAGAAAATATAACAACACTGAAGTGAAGTACGGGGCAACTTTTTACGGCTGCCACACGGCACTTGACACCTGCTGTTGTGAAGTACAAAATTCTGGAAACAAAGTGATCCCTCGGAAGCATTAATCACAACAAAATAACATAAGAATTGCAGACTCGGTTTGATTGAGTCTGTACATGAGGGATAATGTAAAAGTGCAACATCCCTCACGCCCCCTAGCACCGGCTTGAGCGGTACTCAATTCTCAACACTTTATAGTGTTGGCATCAATGATCCCAAGTCACGGAAGAGTTATCTTCATCAGAATGAACTTCATAACTATCAGTACTGACTGAAAAAACCCTCTTCCCTTCCCACCTTTCGCTGCGTTTGCTCCTACCAAAAATGGCCTCATGGCTCTGTTGGTACTTACGGATCAACAATTTGGCTTGTTCGAGCGTGGATGGATCATGCTTGTAAACATGGAACCCAGCTTGTTGGTCTAATAAACCATGGCAAAACCTATTTATAACCTGACTTGTTATAAATTGGGCACACAACCCCTGAAAGGCTTCATCGGCTAAGGCACATAACCTGTCTGCAAAATCATCAAGAGATTCGCCCGGGTTTTGAAAAAAAATGATAAAATTGCCCTTGAGCTGCCTCCTTGAGATTTGGTCACCAAACCGAGCCTCCAATTTATCGTATAAAGAAGCATACGATTGCACTTCACCACTATTATGTAAAATTACATAATAATCTAAAGCTTTGCCTTCTATCGTCCAGCACAACGCACACAGTTTATCCCCATTTGACCACTGGCACCTCTCAGCATACCTGGAAAACTTAAAAATGAAAGCTTCCCGGCTGCCCTTGCCATCAAATGTTAAATTTGTGGGCATTTTATCTAACGCTAGTCTTGACCTGGCTGATACAGGATAAACTAGTTCCCATCCCTCATGAGATAATGGCTCAAACTCATTACCCCCCAATGAGGTGGTCCCCTGTTCTTTCCATTGAGACCGCACAGACCCAAAATCAGCAGGAATAGCCTGGGGAACCCTAGGTGTGGTAAACATATGCCCATTATACCCCCATGCTATCCCCACCCATAACAGGTCTACCTTCTCTACGCCCAAATACTGAAGTGATTTTCACCCCAGCTGACCCTCTGGACACATCAGGCTTTACTGCCCCATGCTTTGGTTCCGAAAAGTCCTAAATGACTTATCCGAGGACCCGTCCTCTAAAGCCTCCTCTTTCCTAAGGGATTCTTCCAAAGCCTCATTTGGTGAAAAATCTATCATATCTAATTCCTCACCCGTAAACTGTTTACAACATATTGCAGACAATATGTCGGCTGTGATATCACCGCCAGCCCCCTTATAGATAGGAGAATAAAAGCAACCCTCTTACTTACCCCCGGAATTTTAACCAACTCGTCCTCAGAAGCAAAATTAATAGCAACCTTAAATTTTTTGGTGTGGGGCCTTTTGTGTCTGACCTATCCATCGCCATTGCCATATTTATAATTACTTATTACAATATTTTTATTACAAATTATTAAAAATATCAGGCAATTACAGGTCGTGCTAAGTACTACTTACCGTTACTGTAAACCAATTTCCGAAATAAAATTTATTTTATTCCACACACCTACACAATACTATAATATTGTGCCTTACAGTAACTATAATAAGCAATATTAAAAGAATATCGCTCTTTGAATTATGCAATATAAAAATATCACACCTCTTTCTGCCTAAAAATAAGCAATATTATGAAAATATCACTCTTAAAAATTCCTCTGCAATTTTCTTTCAAAAATTGCTAGGTTTTGGAACAACAATAGAGAGGGGAAAAATGAAACCGGTACTAGGAAACCACAATGGTACAAAAATCTAAGTGGATCCAAAGACTGGTAGCGTCTTAAAAATACAGGCCGCAGCTAGAATTGTATCACCACTGCCACCATTATTGTAAATCTATAATGGTATAACAAACTTACATAGATGTTCCAGTTCTTTGGATACTTTGACACACGGATGTAATCAGATAGATTAATCTGAGCAGTTTATTGCTTGTCCATTCAACAGTAAACCAGGATGTGGACTGAGTGAATACTGGGACGTCCCATCTCACCAAGGTCAAACACCACTATATTTCAGTTAGGTCAGTGACCACCACACATTACATGATGTAAGATTATGCTTTAAATTCTGCAAACTTTTTTTTTATGCTAATAATGAGCACTTGCCATTCAAATATGATTTGTAAACAGGTATGGTAGCCCGCGTAAATCATTATATTCGTAAATAATGCCTATATTTATTTTAAAATCCTGAGAACATACGATAATTTTCCTATAAAAAATGGTATTATTATAGCAAATCTGAAAGATGTTATTTTCTTTTTCAAACCATTGTTTTACAATGTTTTTATTTTAAGCAGTTACGATTGGTAAACATCTTCGCAACGCTTGCGTCCAATTATAAGAATAAGTTAAAAATGTGTTGCGACCTGATAAGAATATTACATATTATTTTGAAACCGTTTCAGCGTTTGATAACTTCTTTTTCTTAGTACTTAACTTTTCAAGATATAGGAACCCTTACATACTATAGACAATAAATGTAATTAATTTCAACAAGAGCCTGTTGCGCACAATGAAGCATGGATAACTGACAATTTAAAAATGATATTGTCTATAGTTAAAATCTCAGTAACATTTTACACATGATATAACATTTTAATTAAAGTTATGAACCTGAAATTTATAGAAGTCGCAAGATAGGAATTATTATAAAAAAATCACATATTAATTCCTTCGCCTGACTACAATGTAGATAAACTCCTGTGAATTTAGAATCCTGTGGATTAAGAAGTAAAACGACACTCTAAATGTCAGAAAATGTTATGCCAGTTTTGGGAAGCAACCTGTGGTCTAGTTCCTTTTCAATATGAAAACTTGCGACAAAAATATAAAGCCAATCCTTTCCTCAGCAAAGTAATTAGTGTATCTATTAGAGAAGGTCATACAAATGCGGAAATAAAGTTCCAGTTCATGTTTAAATATGATTTGCCATTTTTTAATTATAGTTTTTATGTCCGCTGATAGTTGCGTTACGCGGGTAACATCTGAAATGATATGAGCCGCGTCACGAAAAAACCAACGTAATGCGTTAACGACTACCATGGATCCAGACCAGCCTGCGCATCCGCGCAGTCTAATCAGGATCCATGCTGTTTGCTTACCAACCTTATTACAAGTAGAGAAACTGATAACGAACAGCATGGATCCTGATCAGACTGCGCGGATGCGCAGGCTGGTTTTGATCCATGCTGGTCGCAAACGCACTATGTTGGTTTTGTCGTGACACGGCTCATACAGCTAATGTTTGATTGAATCTTTTCATGGACGACAGTTGAAAGCTCATGCCCGATTGAACAAAAATGAGACGTATAATTTATAAAACGAAGAGGCCTAATGTTTCACAATAAACGAATGGGTGTGCTTACATCTAAAACAAGCAATAAACAGATCTCATAAAAGTGTTGAGAACAATTGTCCACCGTTCATTTCACTATTTTAATATGGAGTATCTCACAAAATAGCATTGATTGAACAATATTGTAATATCACACTGTCAAATATAAAAATAAATTGATCAGAGAAAATTATGACTACATTAATTTTGGTGTCTTACTGATATACTAATATAGATAATTAATAATCAAAGTTTTGCTTGAAGTTTACTAATCGTTCGTCTGTTTATCCTAGGAAATAATTGTCAACATTATTTTTGCCTAAGTAGATAATGTTTTGATATAATAGTTCTAAATACAGAATATTAAAGTCGCAAAGCAGTGGGCATCTATTCATCTACTTAAGAAACATCATTTTGGTTACATGAAAATATTTTTTTCAGATCATGTTTACGGCTGAAGTCTAAAATATATTTTAGATTTTTAATATACAAACTTTTTAGGGTAAAGTCATTTTTGTTGAGAAGTATCATTACATAAGTTATGATGTACAATGTAGAAAAAATACATGTTTAATATGTTCTAATATGAAATAGGGGTATGGCGACAACGATTTACAAACTTGATTAGTATATATAATAATCATGTACATTGTTTCATACCATTAGTATTATCATCATCATCATCATAACCATCATTATCAGCAGCAGTAGCAGCAGTAAAAGCAGTATTAGTATAGTAGTAATGTTCTTGTTGTTGTTGTGGTTGTTGCTGCTGTTTTTTTAATCGGTAAATTCCTGCATATTTATTATAATTTATGACTCAAAAGATACATCAAAGACAAGGTGACATATTTAATATGTCACATTAGGAATGTACCAAAAACCTTATGTGAGAAATGCCTTTATATATCGTACATCCTGGTGTATAATTATATTGACAGCATACCATCCTAATGATTGTGAAACAAAGCATCGCACTTATTAATCCCACTGAAATACGTGTGTCTAGACAGGATATTAAACTTTGAACAAAACTTTGACAGTATGTCATATTTGCTCCAATATTTCCGTCAGCTTATACTATCCAATAACTTTCTATTGTTCATTCAGTCATTTTTCTATCGCGTTGAATTAACATTAATATTTCCGCTGGCTTATACTAGTATCATTTAATATCTTCATATTGTCCCTTCTGTCATTTGCTTTGGCAAGTAGATTTAAGTAATTGGTAAAACAAGTATTTTCTGTTAATATATTAAACATTGTGACACTGCGTTCCCTTATTGTTTTATCTAGAGTTGTCTTTTTGCTTTAATTTATTGAAATATTAAGTGGAAGAAGGATTGGTCTCGTTATTAAAATATTTCGGGAGAATAATAAAAAACTGAAATCCCTCGGATGTAAATAACAAAATAACAGCTGTTCATACTTACTCGTGTTAAGTATGTTAATAAGAGATAATAGACTCGCACACGAAGCGGTATTCAATATAAAAATCATTAATGTGATGGATGAAATTAGCCAGAATAACCAGAAAAATATATTCTTGCATAGCAGACTGGCGTTTCCGTTAGTTTTACCCATGCCGGAAATTTCATCTGGCATGGGGGGTTCCAGATGAATCGCGTGCTGTACAATGGCACGCTTAGGATGACGTCATTTTACCGTTATGAATGAAATTGCAATTTCATACGCTGTTGTAAGAAAGTAGTTACGGTTGTCATGATATAAATTTCTATTGAAAATAAAGATAAAAAATAAAAACTATAATGGAATATAAATATGGAATATGCAAGAAAAAATATCTGTCATATGTTTGCGGTTCAGATCGGAATATCCGTCCCTCGGTTACCCGCCCATGGGCGGTAACTCGGCGAGCCTCGTTACCGCCCAATGGGCGGGTCACCTCGGGACGGATATTTCGATCCGAACCGAAACATATGACAGATATTATTAACACTACTGAAGTTTAGCACGGGGAAACTTTTCATTTTACATGGTACGCTTGAGAAACTGTGTTCTTAACATTGATCATTAACATATATTTTACACGATTAATATTACTTTTTAGCGGTCAAATAAAGCCAAGTTTTATGAAATGCAATGTTGCTGACATTATAGTGAAGGTAGAGGCAATGTCTATCATCTAGCAAACATAGGTTCACGGATTTATTGCACAAGAAATCAACAACAAAGATATGTGCAATCTAAAAATGATTTATCATACTTAAATAAATAACCTATTAATAGAATAAAAACATGTTTAAGAATTGCTTAGTATATTTATTGATAAAATATAAATACAAGATCACGGGTCCATTATCTTCAAGAAATCCTTTATTTCCAATTTTCAAAAGCGATAATTGTTGGTGTCTTGATATTTTTTCAAAAATATTACTCATTTGCAAATTACCTGAAACACTATTTGCTTATATCGCCTTTTCGCAATTCGTAGAGTTATAATGATCTGACACGCTCTAAAACTATTATCTAAACGTTATAAAACTCGTATTTTCTCTTTCTTATGAAGAAAATATTTATTCGTTACAGAGGCTTTATAATGATTATAAAATCCAAATGTGAAATCAACCGTTGTTGTATAACAGAAAGAGAACGCACTGATGTTTTGCATTTTATTACTAAATACATAAGTTTATATCTGCTCTGGACAAATACCAAATTCGAACTCCAGGTGCAGAAACTAGGCCAAAAGGGACCACATTATAATATAAGTAAAGACAGAAAATCATTTAGCAGCAAAAGTGCAGAATTTAAATAAGTATACCCTGAGATTACCCTTTTTACATCATTTTTAACAAAGATTTAGCATAGAAACAGATCATTTTTTAACATTGACAAGGATTTAGCAAAAGGAACACAATTTAGTCAAATGCTCTAGGGAATATTTAATGTAAATGCACATCGATAGGTATTAGCTTACAGCTGCATTTGTCAGTACCAGAAAACTCTTTCGTAAATGCACCCTTTAATTTATCAATACAAATTAACTTATTTGCAAATTGAAAGATATTGTTGCTCTTGTAATGAGCAATGCAGTTTTTAAGGGCAAATTCATAAATATGCAAAAAGTTTTTTTTTTTAATTTCAAGCAATGTTATGCAATGTGATACATTTACAAAGAAACTGATTTCTAAACACAGCATGCCTTACATTCAAATAAAAGTCACCGTTTCAAATGATTATTAAATATCTTAACTGTGGTTAAATTTTATTTTAGGTGCTTCATAGAAAAAATGCTCCAGTAATTAGTCTTATCATATTCGTACTTAAATCTGTGCAAAAATGCGTGGATGGGTGCTAGCGATTTATCTTTCAAAAAAAACGCTTAGTGAAACCGAATCTCTCTATCACATGTTCTATTTTAACCATTTTTCAATTTTTATTTCATTTCATTTTATTTATATTTTTTTTAATTTAGTTTTTTATTTATTTCTTTTTTTTCTATATAAAGAATTAAATTTTAGAAAGATACTCATAAACTCCATACATTATTATGTATTCGCTCATACCTAATACTATCAACATTGTAAACGTGTACCTTATCATTTTTTTGACCAACGAAAAGAAAGAAAAAAAAAATGACCATTAATTTATTATACACTTTTTCATCATTACTAAAACACAGTTGACTCCTGACGTTGATAACTGTTATTAATTTTAGGCCAGTGTCCGAAAATAACGCTAAGTAACATGCTAAACTTACCAAATGTTACTTTTATCTTACTTTTACCAAACAGTGTTTATTCAATGGTCTGCACATTTTGTTTGGAATTCCTTGGCAATATCGGCCAATATTCTGTTTGCCATGGGAGATGACCTCATGATTTGTTAACGTTTTAGATATTGAAGTCACGAGACAGTGGAACAAAAACATACATCAACCCTTTATTTATCATATACCAAATATATTCAGTTAAGTTCCATATAAAAATAATTGAATTAGGTTTTTTCTCATCACATTTATTGTACCAGACAGCTGAAGTCAAAGATTTAATTTTCCTGTTCGCTTCCTAAAATGATTTTATATTCAAAAGGAGAAAACTTTATATTAATATCATTGTATGTATTAGACAGCAAGGAAGCGCCATTTTTTTTAGTTATTATGTGTATTGCAGTCATATCTTAATTGATATGTTGTGTTTTATTTCTTACACAAACAACATGTTTAAAAAGTTTGATTAGGTCTAAAATTGGAACAGTTTTTCTTAAGTAATCAAAATATTGACAGAAACTATTAGAAATTTTAGACAATTGTATACATATAAAAAATGTTTTTGAGTACAACTTTTATAAAGTTCGAAGTGTATGAACATTTAAACTATGAATAAATATTACCAACAAACTTTATTTATGGTATTACAGACCTTTCCTTATTGACGATTATAGCTAAAAGAAGACTTGGAACGCTTTTTTTTTTTCCGGTGTAACGTGAGATTCGTCAGACCCGTGAAAAATGTAAGATCTTACGAATCTCACGGGAGGGTCGTGAAAAATGTCAGACGTGAGAAACGTAAGACTATTTTAGTGGAGAATATTTGCTGTTGCAATTAAATTAAATACTGTCAATATTTCATTGCATCAATAAAGTTATGGTTAAGGCGAAGCAGTTTGACTGTTTTTACGAGTAAATAATAACAATTTTAATCAATGTTTAGGCTTTAAAATAGCCGCTCGGATGTTCATGATTTTCTACAAATTAATTTGGATTTTTATATTTTGCATAGATCTACTATGAAGTAAATATGAAGTAACTAATGGACCACTCCTTATGTTTTTTTAAATAAAAACATATAGTAGTGAATGTTGCTGTCCATCTATGAGTGAATTACACAAATGCCGAGTAGTAAATTGAAATCATCTTGTTCGGCCCTAAATGAACTCGACCTAGTCGATCATCTCGGCCACGATCTGCATCCGTTCAAATAATCCTTATGATCTGTTAAGAAATTATCGACAGACGTTTTGTGATAAATAATAACACCAGCGGGTATTAATTAATTTTAAATAGGGTAATACTTGAACAGGCTGGTGCTTTAAACCTATAGATACCACACTGTGACAGACCCAGCCCAGTGTTGGGTTATAGTGTAAAAAGGTAATTCTAAAAAAATATACTGTATATATTAGACTTTATTGTATATACAGTATATATATTTTTATTAGAATTACTTTTTTTACACTATTCCAACACTGGGCTTGTGTCCCTGTCATAGATACCTTTTATCACAGACACTTGGGGTGCCTTTAAAATCCAAAATAAGATATATATCTTTGTCAATCCAGCACATTACTGATCATATATGTAAAAAAAATTAATATAAGCTGTTTTGAAAAAAATTCATATTTCAAGTTCTAAACAATACACACACCACGAGCTCCACATCCCAAGTGTCTGTGCCTTTAACTGCACTGTGCTGTCCTATAAAACTTACCATTCTAGAAGATCTTTCGTTTTAGCAGAGGGAGATCTACACATTCTTTCAAGCATCACTGGTTGCAGAATACACTATTGCAGGAATGATTGGGGGTACCAAATTTATTTTAAGCACCAAACTATAGGTGCTCAACATTTTATATTTTCCAAATAATGTTTTATAACCCCAAAAACATGTTTCAATCATTAAACATGATCTTTAGACTTGTAATCAAGTTTTCACTTTTCAAGTCATTACAGTCAGGTAATAAACATTATAAATTATAACCGAAGAAAAAGAGGATAGCCAAGTTTTTTCTATAATACAATATTTATTTTCATTGCGTGGTATAACATAAATATTTCATTAGTGGTTGGTTGCCACAACGTGAAACATGAAAATTTTCATACTACAAACTATTTATAGCAAATACTTAAATTTACTTTTTTATTATATGCATTTCTCTTTTTTTGACATCACAATATGAAAGACTAACCTGGCTGAATATAGCAGAAATTAGTCTGGCAAGACACCGGTGAAATATGTTTCACTGCAGTGAAAAATATTTTTTTCTGCAGTGAAAATAAGGAAAGTGAAAATAAGCATTTAACTTCATCAATATTTTCTCATCATTTTATTTTTAAGTATGTAATAAAGAAACATTAACCTGGAAATACCATATTTCCAGCTTGGAAAGAGGGTGCACATCTTCTCTTCGAAAATTGTTCTTTTATATTCGTTTCTGCCGGGTACTTATACATTACCAGTCAAATACCAAATATTAAATAAATACCCAGATTCTTTCATATATATTTCAAAAACACAAATCAGCAAAACAGTTGTACAAAAATTAAATTTCATCAATTAATTAATATATTTAATTTTAAGTTTTAAGTTATTTTACTGTTTACTATCTTTAGGGGGGCGGGATATAGTGGGTTTATAATAAAACTGACACTGGAGAAGTCATATGGCAAGTTTTCAACCATAACTGGAGTGAAGAAGGAAGATTACACTTAGACATCATTTCTGGCTTGCCACCAGAATAAACTTATAATATAAGTATACTTAGACATTTTATATACTTTTATATTTATCAGTATTTGCCATAGATGCTAAACTGCTTGCTAGATAGTCTCAAATTAAGAGTATTTTTTTTCCTTATCAGATCTGAATTATCCATGCTAGAGGTATTGGTAAACATGTCACAACAACAATTTCTTGCATATCAGACAGGATAATCTACTGTTTGCGCGGGTGCTAAAAAACCTTGCTTACACCCCTGGCTTTAAAGGGAATTTCAAGCTCACGGGTAACTGTTTTACAGAAAACTCTGCTTCAGCATATTGCCGAAAACAATTATGCTTAAGCTAGATTGTTCAAATCTGTACTTACAGCTGGTGTAAGATTTTTATGTTATAACCAGTATGACTGTTCCAGTTTGAATACATTCAAGTGGTTTGTAGCAACCAAAGTTTTAATGCAAAATCATTAAAACAGAAATTTGCACATTTCACTTAGAGAAAAAAATCCTTTTTTAAGCTATATCAAGCACTTTGAATATTTAAATAATAATATTAATAAAATTATAGGTTAGTAATATGCACATTTTTTTGTAGTTTAACTGATCTGTTTAGTCACACTTGTTTTGTCTAAGTATAAATCATTTCCATAAATAAATGACTAAGTTATGAATCATTTCCATAAATAAATGACCCAAGTTAAAAAAAATGTAAGCGAAATTCAATCATGGACCTGGATGGTCAATGTCATTTAAAGTTATAGCTGGTTATATGGATTTCATTAATTTGACCTTGACGGTCAATGCAATAACTTACCTTCAAGTTCAAGATCATTATGAGTGAAGGTCAAGTTGTGTCTGATTAGCTTGAAGGTCTATCCTAACAAATTGTTGTTTTCAAGTTTGAAGAAAATCCATTCAAAAGGATAGTTTTCAAGTTTGAAGAAAATCCATTCAAAATTATCAAAGTTATAGCCACTAATAGCAAAATAAATCAAAATTTGGACATTTGACTTTGAAGGTCAGGATCATTTATGAATGAAGGTCAACTTTTGCCTAGTCTACTTCAAGGCCCTGCCCAAAGATATTTGAGCCATGTCACGACAAAACCAACATAATGGGTTTGCGACCAGCATGGATCCAGACCAGCCTGCACATTAGCGCAGTCTGATCAGGATCCATGCTGTTCACTTACAAACCCTATTACAAGTAAAGAAACTGAATGCGCACAGCATGGATCCTGACCAGACTGCGCAGGCTGGTCAGGATCCATGCTGGTCGCAAACCCACTATGTTGTGACACGGCTCATTTTGTGGCAAAGTATGAGGACAATACAGCAGGATCTTAGTAATGTTATGATTAAGGTGTAAGAACTGCGCTTGGATTAATTAATGAGCTTCTACACGAGGTTAACACACAATTGTACCAGAAAGTCTTACATTTCTCACGGCCCCGTCCGACAACTACCTGCGCATGCGCAGAACGTAAAGTCTTACGTTTCTCACGGGTCTGACAAAATTCACGCCACACCGGTATTTAAATGCTTTTTGTTTCATACATTATCCCTGTACATTTTTATAACTAAACAAGAAATACAAATACATGTATTTTGTTGAGCATGTTGGGTACAACAAAAATAAGAACTAATTGCCCTATCTTGTCAAAAAGAAACAAACTGTTTCAAATCTAAGAGATCTTTCTGTAGTGTCAGTTAAACATTTAACAAGGTTTTTATGTCGCCGTTGAAGTGGTTAGCATAATTTTTGCAACCTTGACGTCCCTACTCTTATTCCATTTCCATGAGTATGGCTTTTTTGAAGATTGAATCTAGATGTAGAACATAACATCAAAATAGGATATATAATTTACCTTCAGCTTACTTTAGTTTTCTGATTCAATAACGTTTAGTGTTTGTCCCGTTTTGGAGAACATGCGGTGTCGACGCCGGACGACAATCAACAATAACAAAGCAGATATTGAATTTGTTTAGCATATTAGTAACAGATATCGATTTACCTCGTAATTACTATCATTTACGTGATTCACTGCAACTGAACTTTGCCTATTTTAAAGAACCGACTCTTTTCTTAATATCTTATTTGTCTCGTATTGTATATTATCTGGTTACCTAATCCATTAAATGTTGTTGTTTTTTTTGTGACAACAAGATTAATTGTATTACTGTCAGTGCAAGATTGACAGATAGTAAATGGCCAAAGGCAAACTTATTGCTGATTGCTTAATATACTAAACTGAACTGTCATGCATGTAAAATTGTTTAAGTAGCCGGCATGACCGGATTCTTTCATGTGAGGAAGCTTTCCAGCTAGCTTATGGAACGTCCGGTGGTTTCTACTCAGGTACCCGTTTCGTGCCTGAAATTAATGCACGGAAGGGCACCTGAGGTCTTCTTCCACCAGTAAAGCTGGAACGTCGCGATATGACCTATACTACTGTGTCGATTGTGACGTAAAACCAAAAACAAACAAACATGACAAAGTGGTTAAAATGTCGTACTAGTAAAAATAGGATCACTTGCTGCGTGTGTTCAAACACTGTCAGGGCAAACAGTTGTTGTCTTGAACCAGATAATACACACTTTTGCTTTGTACTGTTTGCTTCCATACAACCGATTCGAGAGTGGGTCTTAAGCTAA
The DNA here is from genome assembly GCF_026571515.1 of Ruditapes philippinarum. Taxonomy (NCBI): domain Eukaryota; kingdom Metazoa; phylum Mollusca; class Bivalvia; order Venerida; family Veneridae; genus Ruditapes; species Ruditapes philippinarum. The sequence continues at coordinate 7,328 of NW_026855906.1, read as the reverse complement.
ACGTTTCTATGACAGTCAATTTAAAAGAATATTTGGAATTTAAAATTGTTTAGACAAAAGGCTGTTGGAACAATTTAACGAGCTACTTTACAACTGTACATACTTAAGGACGTTATATAAATTTAATATATATGGGATATTCTAGATTTTCTTATAAATATAGGATTTATATCATTATACCGGTTTTATTTTTGACAGCTTCTAGACGGATGAAGAATTTAATTCAAATGCAACAACACTTCTCATTTAATTTAATCTTTTCGGCGGTAGTTGTTTATATTGTAAATTATATATATTATCTCATATAACCAAAAGTACAATCTATGGTGGTTTGTGCCATGTCGTATTTTGCTCCAAATGACAAAAGCACGAAACTGCGACAAAGTAATCACATTGTCGTTTTTTGTGTTTATACCTGGCGACCCGTTGGGCGAAAGTACGACACAGTGGTCACATTGACTTGACGTATATACAAGTTATCGTGTTTTTCTCTGGCTTTCTGCGGAGCGTAAGGCAAAAGAAAAGTAAACATTACATAGCGATCACTTTTGTTTCGCGGGGCACTAGCCAAAATCAGCCAAAATACGACATAAATCAGCCATCATTATTGTTGACTTTTCAGTGGATAATGCCAATATCAGAAAAACAACAATATAATATTTACAACATGATTTCAATCTCAATACAAATTTCGCATATTTGTAAAATGTTCTCATATTATCAGATGAATAAAGCGTTTTGTTATTCTTATAACTGCATGTATATCAATATTAAGATGATATAGATTCACAACATGAGGCTAGTAAATTACCAGAATAAACGTTCTGAATGTCAACTCAGGGATTGCTGATAAAAACCGTACTTTGGCAACAACCATGTGCCATTTTCTTCTTGCGACACAAGTTTAATATATCATCTTTAGAAAGAGATAAAATTAGTCTTTGGTTACAGCTGTCTGATACTAAAAGATGATAGGAATGTACAAAAACAACGTTTATTCAGATACAATATAATTGATAAATGTATTTTGTTCTCTGTCTGTTGATTTCCCTCCACAGTCTCTAGAACTTGCAAAAATCGCGACTGTAGCTCTCAATCATTCTAACAGATCTTCAGACATTATTAAAAAAACAATATACATAAACATTTCCTGTTCGTCTTGTAATTATTGATGCACATTTAGTTTAATCAATATTAATTTCAATATGTAAAATATACAGGAAGCACATACAAACACATACAAACACACTGATACATTTGGTGCAAAAGAAAAATATATACATTTTAGTATATAACGCATTCGTTTAGAAGTATATGTGGTCTTTTTAAAAGTCACATCATCTAAAATCATCAGTTAGTTAGGAAATATTAAAATCTTTAATCTGTGTTTCATATTATGTTACTATCTCTTTTCAAATTGCAAAGACAATTTGTTTTAAATCATTTGACTCTATTAGAAATATCTCCAGATGTCTTCTAATAAAAAATTATCAAAATTGAACTAAACCCCTTTTTACTGAAAATCATTTTGCTTAAAGTAGATTATTCAATATAATACTAAATATAATAATTTTAAACTTACAATTTATTTAAATACTTTGCTTGCACTAAACTATATCTATTGACTTTGTTATTTCAAATTAATGTTTCAATTCAAGAAAGCAACAATGTTTTTAAACAACGCTGTCAACATATTTTACAATTGCTTATGATGGACAAAAACCTATTTATAGGAGATGCATAGTGATAGTGAAAGTGTGGTTATCATTAAAGGCCCGTTGTGCACCAGATTTTTATTTTTTTTTTTTCTCTACAGCTCCTTCTTTTTGCTATCTTTTAGAATTTAAATAGTTACTCACTGGCAAATTACATGAACCACCTTTTGCTTCCGTTGCTTTTTGGTACTTAATACAATTATAGTGCTTTATTATTATGTGTTGTAGTCAAAATAAAACTTTGTTTACAGTTTGCTTTTTGACATATTCATATTCAGCGCTGATTTCCCCAGGTGATACATGTTAGCATCTTATATGCTCTAAAGCTGTTATATGAACGTTATAAACTCAGATTCACGAAAGAATACGTCATTTCTAAGGTACATTGTGCCCTAGATACCATGAAATATCACAAGTACAAATATCCTTTACCTTCCTTGTATTTATAAGAACAATATGAATATCCAAAATAATGATCTAACAGTTTGGCAGTAGAAAATCATCTTATGATTAGTATTTAAATTGCATTAATTTTCATTTGTAAACATTTATTAAGATCACAAATAGTCTTAATAAAACTACATAAGTGATCATATTTAATTTATTTTATTGTTGTAGATGTGTTATAAGATCTACTGTAGACAAAAATAAAACAAAGAAAAAATAATAACTTCAAGGCTATGTATGCTCAATATCTAATTACCAAGCTGCAACGCTGATTTCTTATCAATCACTTGTCTAGGAAGCTAGACAAATTTCATATTTTCTTCCCATGAGATCACGAATTTTAGTGTCCTTTGATGATTACTTGTTTAATAACAGGAGTGGTATATAGGTTTTTTTCTTATGAAATATAGAAATATGAGCATACTTGTCGGCTTCTATGTGTTTCAGAGTTCCATTTATGTATTAGTATTTTGTCAAAATTTTAAGCAAGGTAGGTATGCTAAGCTTGATGGAGAACATCGAACTAGTAATCCAAGGGTCTCCCGCGCGACATGTATTCTTACGCTCACGTGGCAAGTTTAACCCCTGATATAATTTTTCAAGTTGATTTGACACATGCAAAAAGAATGGAACGGATGTTAAATTTGCCTTAATTTAGCAATGAGACTTTATAAAGGTGAATATTTTTTGAGTTAAAATCTATATATCGAAAACTTGATATCTCAATTTCAGTAACAATAAAATCATTGGGAAATAGATATCAATTTTGAGTGCGCTGTTGTAAAATAATGCACGGTTTGAGTTGAAATGCACAGACATATTACCAAAAAGGCTGATAGGCTTCAGTGATTAAATACAAAGTTTTATGAAACTCGTATTTTCTCTTTATTTATTCGTTACAGAGGCATTATATGCCTTAATATTTAATGATTATAAAATCCAATGCAATGTAAGTGAAGACTGAAAGTTATAAACTAAAATCGCAAAAAAATAAATCTTCTCTTGACATGCTAAAATAATTGAAATTATAGATATTTTGAACTTATTGAGTGTACAAGTAAATTTCCTGACGTCATTTGATTTTTAAACATCATTTCAGACGTCAGTATAACGTCTAATCATTCTTGTACAAGCCATTTACACAGCTTTATCGTGTTATAATGAACGCGACTGTCCTTTTTGTTTAGGGAATTTAGGGAAATATTCTAAAGCATGTTAGACTGATGATTTTAAACATATTTGACCGATTAAAGATAATCCTCATCTGTTTGTTACCTTAACCTTCGACTTTACAGCAGTTCCAGTATCTGAAAAACGAATAAGCTATAGCGTTACAAAAGTATAAAATATCAAAATCTTATACAAACATATCGTATAAAATTCAAATCTTTTAGTTTCCTGTCATATTAAAGTAGCCTAGAAAAATATATAAATAAGATTTTATGCTCACATAAAATCATTTATATCATTGGCACCTGTTTTTGGCGGCAGGTTCCCTTTTTGGCGGTTTTTACCTCCCAGTTTGGTTAATTCGATACAAATATGTACATGCCACGTTTGTTATTATGTAACATTTGTCATTTATGGCATTTAATAAATGCCCAATTTCATTCAATCTAAGTTTGTCTTGTCAGTTATATTCGCTTGAGAAGGACAAAACATAAATAGTTTAAAAGTATCAAAATGTTACATATGTAGGAAATAACAGTTATAGATACGATCCTAATATTGCGTTCTATTTTACCCCCAAACCTACATAATCTCGTATAAAAATTAAGTCTAATAACCTTTTCTCCTTCGTTCTGACCTGAATATACCATTTGACGAGAACACATGATAAAATTATTTGAAGCATGGACGTGGAAGCACACGACAAAGCACAGTGAAGTGAAACGTTTAAAATGATTATTGCTTTTGCTTTAATCTCAGTAACATTTTACACGTGATATAACATTTTAATCAAAGTAATGACAGTGCTTTTATAAAAGTTAGATAGACCCGATTGGGGATAATTTACATAATTCAATTACAAGGAAGTGGGTTGAACATGTGTCAATGTTTTATAACGTCAGCTACTAGGGGGAATTAGAAAGCTCATTGACAGTTAAATTGTCAACCAAAAGTATAAGCTTAGAGCAACACGTTTTCTCTTTTGTAAAACACTCTTTGGTATATGTTCCTTTTAGATACCACTGTATTTTAATAGTTCGACAGATATCACGTACTTTTTTACACTAAAGGTCACACATATCAACATAGAAAAGTTTTGTTTATGATGGAAGAAAATAGTAAAAAAACTTTACAAAGACCTTAATGAAAGATTGTTATTGCCACAACGGTTGGGAGCGTTGATAACTATCTGGTATTATTGATTATTTATCTTTGTTTGTTTGTTTGTTTGTTTGTTTTCATAATATAATAAGTGATACATGCAATATTTAATTCATTGAAACCTGATAAGGAAAAACAGGTAAAATACTTTTTGATTTTGAGGAGATCTACAGAAATGTGTAATTAAAATACTATTATATAAACTAATTATACCAAGGGAAGTCAGTCTATAAATGGATATTAAACTTCGAATAAAGCTTTGGAAAAACGTTATACTCGCTCAAATATTTATATCAGCCGGTACTATTTAACTCATTCCTATTGTTCCTTGTGACAGTTCTCTGTCGTGTAGTATTTTATTAAAAGAAAATGAAGATGGTTTTGTCTAACCAAGGTAACATTTCGTTCCATTATTGTTTTTTTTTTAAGTTAAAGCTACACTTCTTTGACGGAGAACGATAAGGTCTCTTTATTAGTATAGTATTTTATCTGTAAATTTTGTAAAAACAATATTATGAATGATTGGATATGGACATACAATAGTGACGCTTGATATAATTTCAACATACATATAAAAATAGAAAAGCAGAAAACCTGGTTAGGCACGCCAAAAACGGCAAAATTAAGTTGTTGCAGGCTCGGTTTTATTGAGCATGTTTACGGACTAACCAGGTAAATACAAGCTTTCGTTTCCACTTTTTAGCACCGAATTTAGCTTTACTGAACATTTAAACATAAGAATACCATAATTTTGATACTAAAAATCCTATTTCACAAGGAACATTGGAAAATTGGATTTTTAGTTAGAATTTTAGCTCACGAACAAATATAATATACTCATGTGACTTTGAATATTTACAATTTTTTTTCTTTTTTCTAATCGGTTGCACATAAAAAGCATGCATGATTAACACTCCATTATCAGGACCATTTTACTGAAATGATATAATTTGTGTTCAGTAACGTTCAGTCTTAAAGGAATTAACAGAATGGCACTACACTTTTATCATCTGTTTCGCATCCGGTAATAAAGCATTTAAAATATCACATAAAATCATTTTCTTGAAAAACTTTATGATTCTACCTTTAACATATGTAAAATGATATTAAACTTTAAGTGCATATTATCTATTTGCATCCTCATTATACGGTAATTCCATGTGTTCGTTTTCGATTTTGCAATGTGTGATGAATGTTCAAAAGAGTACAAGATAATTACATTGGTTTCAAGACAATTTAAGAATATTGGTATGTTTTGTCACATTTAATGTATCTATAAATAGTAAAAGAAACAAAGAGCAAAAGACAAGTGCAACATTAAAAATGTATTATCCATACTAGAATAAATATTTCTTTAAATTAAAGGGGCACATTTTGCCTCAATTATTGTTGAAAATATCAAACATGTGTAACAATATATAATGATGGATTCAGATCATGTCAGATGTTTTTACAACAGAAGAAAGTAGCGCCAAACGTTAAGTAATGCTTCATAAAGGTTGCAAAATGTAAACAAAATAGTATTTAGACTTACTTATTCATTGTAGTTATTCTAGTTGCCAACATAACAAAAGAAAGCAAAAGATCGCTAATCTATGTTGCGTATCAAATAGTGTCCGTATAACGTTTGAGAGCGGTAATTTATTTAGCCATAAAATCTTTAAATGGCACAAAATAACTCTGCATTCTTAACTGAAATATGTTATCAAAAATTTGAATGAAATTACATTCATTTTTCAGAAATACAAAGGAGTTTTTTGCAACGGACCATTTTTAAAATATATCAAAAGTATAAAAGCAAATACCGGAACCGAAAGAAATGAAAGAAGTGAAATGTTACAAATGATGAAGCATCATGACACAATAGCGGAGAATATGGAAGGATAAAAATGAGTTTAAATTGCTTACATAAGTCTTTATTATTGGCAAAGATTGAACATTGTATAAACAACCTAAATGTAAGTATTTGCTTAAGGGTATTTAAAATGTAAATGAAACATATTATGTAGAAGCAATTACCAGACATGAAAGCAAATGTCATTCTACTGTAACCAATAAAGACTCAAGTGAGTGCCTATCTCTTTAATTGTAAGACTATTTAGTTAACATATTCAGAAACACATTCAATGTCTATTTAATAATATGGCCTTCAATTAAAACAAGGTAAGAGATAAACAAACCAAAAAAAAGGACAAATATTAACACCACATTTACCATAACCTATACATGCAAAACATAGGCTATATTGCAAATAAAATATGTGCATGTTTAAAAATACCATTACACCACTGATATTTGTTACTTTTTACTTGTTATTCAAGGAAAACATATTGTTATTATTCGATTTCTGAGAAGCTGAAACAAGGTTTGGTTATTTTAAAGAAAAGCCAGCTCTTTTCAACAATATTTTTTACAATAATATTGATCTTTCGCTTCACCAGTAAAAAAGACTCTGGGTTTTTGTTTCGTTTTAGCTTTTTTTCATAAAGAGTCTCAAGAGAATGTAGATGATTTTACAATTTTGTTTAATTGAAGGAAATAATTAATGGAGATTTATGAGATGTTATAATCATTATTTGTGTTAGGTATTAATGCAGAACATTGCAATTGCGCAATAAGTTTGAAAATTTATAAATTTCTGAAGAGATCATGTCTAGACATTCCCAGTATCCTACAATATTTAAACTCATCATTTAGATAAGAAAGAGTCATTCGAAAATAATTTATTATCACAGAGTGCAGGCATTATCTAGTTTCATAGACAAATTAATAAAATGAATGACAAACTACTTAAGAATATAAAAGCTTTTAATAATTCTGTTATTTAATAATTTC
>NW_026855905.1:0-71014 GCF_026571515.1 Ruditapes philippinarum | reverse complement strand
AATTTTAGTTTTAGCTCATTCTTTACTAAAATTTAGCCATTTGTTGTAAGAAGAAATTAAATTAAAAGTCTACCACTAAAGACAAAACAAGAAATAAAAAAAAACTGTATCGATTAAAGAAGAAGATTAAGAAATGTTGCAAACAAAGTATGCGACTAAAATCTGCAAATACCTTTCACGTAGTGTCTACAAATTTAAGCATCAACGTTCTGTTCTGATCAGTTTTTTATGCGTTTCAAATGTTGTAAAGTCTTTTTTGTAGATTGTAAATAGGTTAACTTGATTGAAATAAACTATGTTTAAACGTTAGTCTAGAGTGATTTTGTCATGTGCTAGTATTTATTTGTTTGTGTCGTATTCGGTCACTGCCAATCAAAATATTTTCACGTAATCTTTCTTGCTTAGGAAAAAAACGCATGTCGCTGATTTACACAGAATCCCAAAAGGGGGTAGTAATTTTTAAAATCTTTTTTTTTTTGTTTTTTTGGGTTTTTTTTAAAATTTTTTAAACTTGTAATAAAATAGTTTTCAAAATCACTTGGGGTCTGATAAAAACCGAGAGGGGTTTTGAAAAAAAGATTTCCTCGGGGTCGGGTTTTCGACTTGAAAATAGAAAAATTTGTGATAAAATGTGAAAATTGCAAAAGGCAGGTTTTTTTTTTTTTAAAAAAATTTTGAACTGGCATTTTTCAAAAATTAGAAAAGGTTATTAAATTTTTTAATTTATTTCCCCTTTTTGGGATATTAGTATTGTTGGGAAATGTTACCAAAAGCAGGTTCTTGGATTGATGGAAAAAATTATTGGGAAAATTAAAGTTTTTTTGTTTTTTTTGGAAATGGTAAAGAATTCTTGTCAGCTTTTTGGAAATTAAAAAGTGTCCTTAAAGTTGGGAAATTTTTGGGGATTCATCTGACAGTTAATTTCCCAAAACAAAAGGGAAAATTTTACACTTTTTAAATTTATCAACAACCGTTTTTTGTTTTTTTTATTTTTTTGTTTTTTTACAAAAAAAACCTATTTTAAAAAAATCTAAAATTTGCAAAAAATTTGTTTTTTGATTTGAACATATTGTTGTTTTGGATTTTAAATTTCCGACTTTTAAAATCCGAAAAAAGGTTCAGTGAAAGAAAAAAAAAAGGGTTTTAAGACGGAAAAAACCCCAAAAGACAAAATTCGATACTAGGGGGCTTTTTGTAATATGTTCCCATTCCCAGGGCTTTGGGGGGAAACCCATACCAAATCTATGTATTCTTTTATCAATTTCACAAAACCTTTTAATTGGTTTTTCCCTTATAAAAAGAAAAGGGGAAAGGGGTCGGGAAAGGTTTTTTCGGGCAAAAAGTGCACGAGTTTTTTTGTAAATATTTAAAGGGGGGGAATTGCGAGGTTTGGGTTGGGTCAAGGTTGGCAAATCGTTTAAAGATGTAAAATTTCCGAAAAGAATTGAAATTTTTTCGGCTTTAGGTACAAAGAAAGTTTTGCCAAAGTTTTTCTTCTTACAATTGTTTTCTTTTTCAAAAATAATGTAGCAGCTCGGGGCAAAGTAAAAAAGTGTCTCAATACGCGAAAGGGATATTTTATTTTGGTAGGACTTTCAAAATCGATGGAGGCATAATCATTTAATTTGGGTTTTGATTCGACGGGATATTAATTTTGCTATCATTAGGGTTCATAAAATGAGTTTTATTTCTAGGGATAAATTATCTGTGCCTAATGCCTATTTAGTAGATTTAAATTCAAAAAATTCCCGTTTCCTTTTTCCCATTAAGACAACAAAAAATTTTAGACTGGCCCAAATTAATTAAGTTTTTATGCCGGTAGGTTCGAAGGAGACCGCTTTGTCGCTGGTCTAAGGCACCAGGGCTCATCCTTCAACAATACCCCAAGCCCCCTCTCACGTTGGGTAGGGTTTGGGTACCCCCGCTAGCAGTAACCTGACTTTTCGAACATTTTCCCAAAAACTTCCGTTTTTAAAAAACTCTCTTATTCAGTTATCACTTGGAACGTTAATCTTTCTTTACTTTTAACACCAATTATTTGAAATATTTTAACAATTTGGGAAAGAAATATTTCTTTTACTATCAGTCATGTGGTCGCTTTTTTTGGAAATTTTTTGTCAACTAACATAATGTGATATTATTTTGCTTTATTATATCCAGCATTTTATCCTCTTTGGTTGGGGGAAAGTGTAAACGGTAAGGATGGGAAACGGCTTACTTATTACTCCATTCTAGCCTCTTTTAAAACTCTGGTTGGGTTGTTTATTTCAAAAGGTCATAAAATTTAAGAATTAAAAATGATTCATGCTCGTTGCGGTGCAACGAATTAGAGCATAATATTAAAACTTGTCATAAATACTCAGATTGATTACTATGATACATGGTTAATCTTTCAAAACGATGTTATTGTATAAATAGAAATAAATTGCTTGCGATATTGTCAGCAGTTGAGTGAATATTTCTAAAATGTTTTTAATATAAAACAGAAAAATTAATCCCATCAAAACATTTATTATTATATTTGTATTATTATGTTATTCCATTTGGTAACATCATATGTTAAGAGTTAAAAATATTTGTATGTTTTTTATGGAAATAAAGTAGAAGTTGTTTAAGTATATGCACTCTTTTGAGTCCGTGATGTTCTAACGGTCTTTAAAGTATTCGTATAGTCGTTTGCATTTTTCTTTTGATATCATTTATCTAAATCTTACAATATTTTTTTTTCAAAGAATGAGAATACATGAATCTCTTTAAGGCAGACGCTTTCATTTTTATTTTAAAAAAAAATAAAAAAAATGTTATAAACAAATTTAAATTTTTTAATAAATTTTTTAATTTTAAAATTTTCCCTGAAACTTTAAAATATGAAAAAGGTTGACAAATTTTAGGGGCATCGCGTAATACACAAAGTAAAATTAAACTGCAGTGTTCATTAATAACCATGGAATAACAAATGACAGAACGATTCATAATGCAGAATTTAGAAGATCGATAATGACATCAACATTGAATTGTCCCCATGGGCAAATGAACAAACATGACTCCAGTATGGTAATGCATTTTAGCATTTAGTTTTTATGTCTTGTTTTTTTTTGGTCCTCCTAGGCTCCTTGCCTCTTGTCCTTGTTGCAGGGTCGTGTGGGGATGCGTTCATTGGACGGCGCCTTTCCTTGCTGATTTTTTTTAAAACCATATTTAGGTAAAACATGTGTCTCCAAATTCGAACCAGTTCGAATTGGTGTTGTATACTTATTCCAATCCGCGTTCAGAAACAGAATGTTACGAAAAAGGCCAAAGAAAAACCTCTGGTTTTTAATTAATTTAATTTTATATTAAGTTTTTTTAATTTAATTTTTAATTTTCTTGCAAACCATTGTATAACATAAATACACACGAAAGGTAACGTGGAATAATAACAAAACAACAAATTTTACAAACAGGTATTAGTGCAAATGGGACGAACGGCTATTAGTAAAAAACGTCAATGTTTTATAATTCATATCTTTACTTTAGTACTTACAATGTAAAATTAAATTTTCATTGATTAAAAGTAATTGTTTGTATTATTTCATTGAATATAAAATAAAATTATAAACTTTATCTATTGTTAAAGTAATATAGCTGTTTAACATTTATTGCTGGAGTATAATTTCAAACTTTCAGTCAAGGGGTAAAAGTCCTGTTTGAAGGAATGAAGAACTCCGGAAAGTTATTACACCAGAAAAAAAAAAAATCTAACAAAACAGTTTGAAAAGTAAATCCAAAAAAATCAAAACAAAAAAAAACTACAACAATATCTTTCTGAGCTTACTCCTGATGCGTGAATTAAAAAGAGGATATCTATTTGTTTATGTGTAAGATGAAATTTTATTCATTTAGCAGGCTTTAAATCCATTTGTCTCACGAGTGGTCAAACATTATCTTTCACACACAAAAAATAATCTTTTTTATTTTGAATAAAAACAAGTTTAAATGAATTTTTCCCGATATCAACTTGAATATCAAATGTGTTTTTCCCACTTGTAGCCCTCAATTGCAGACATATTTCTTATAAAACATGAAGTCTTGAATAGACTCCATGAACAGGCTCAATCAAACCGAGCCTGCAACATTTTAATTTTGCCGTGTTGGTAATTCTTTAGGGATTCTTATTTTCTCTATTTTGAGCAAGAAAATAAGTCAAAAATCAACGTTACATGGTGATGAAATTATCCATTATATACAAAGAATGAATGATCGCTTGTTTAAATAATTGAAACTATATTTTGATAATTAGTAAAGGGATTACATACATTTGTGTTGATTTTCTTCACATTTCTGTGAATCATGTTATTATATAATAAAAACCTTTATATAAATATGGTAAAAATAATTATTATTTATATAGTTTGCTTGGTAAAACAAAACGAGAAGAACACAAACTGCGAAAGAAATATATTTTACATACCTCGAAATCAAAGTCTACTGAGTATTAAATTATATATTTGCCTTCTTTGCTTTCATTGGTATAAATACAAGTCAATTAGTTTAGTGCAACTTTATTTCATAAACATAACAATATTTTTTTTGCAATCCGAAACCTCATCCGTTCTTTTATGTCCCAACGTATTATAGAAATAACAGTAATTTTCCATATCACCTTTTCCTTGCAAAAAGTAGACATAGAGTATTGGTTAGTGGTTTTTAATGAAGGTGCAACATGTAATTATCACAAATAACAATCACAACTAACGTTAATACACAGTATCAAATTCTCATGGAAGTTAACATTTTTGAAATTGCACTTATCATTAAATCAAGTATCAGCAAACTTTGATCTGAACGTAAGTCATACTAGCTTTACTTTGCAAACTGTTGCCAGCGAGGATCCTTTTTTATTATTTATTACTTAAGAATAAAAAAGAAAGCCATTGTTATGAAAATTCAAACAGTGCTGAAAAAGTAATAATTGGCCTCGAAAAATAACTACGGACTTCTGAACGTAAAGTAGATGCAGCTTATTTTGATTTGTATCTTGTTTTTAGTTATTCTCATTGACTATTTATGCTTTGCTATTAATTCTATGGCATGCAACTAATAGTTTCGATTCGACCTTGTATATCAGTCTTTGAATTAACAAAGGGTACTTGAAAGGAAGTTATCTTAAGATAGATTGGTGCTCATCATAAATGAAATTTGCGTAGAATTTTTAAAAATTGAATAATCGGTTTTTATATCAAAACATTTATATTTTTGATTTCATTCATTTTTAACATTTATTACTGTTTCCATTTGTTTGACCTAAAAATAAGTGAACCAAGACGTTTTTAACGAAGAAATATGTGATAAAAAACATTTAGTATAATAAAGGAGACAACAGGAAATTATTTGTTGCTTGGATTTCACATTAAGGTCAATATAGGAATATACTGCATAGATATTGCAACAATGATGATCTTTCTTTAAGTTTTAAATAACTTATTAAATCTGCAGTGGTGCTTTGTCCTTGTGCCTGTTTTCTGTTGCTATTTCGTATCTTGCCGTGCTTCCTGTAGGTGGTGCTATGTGGCTGGGCTTTATTGGGAGATATATTCATTGAATAACGCACTTTAATGTTGATCTGTGTTTACAAATTTTTGCGAGATTAATGTTTTCTTTGAGGATTTTATTGATTTGAAAAATCGCAGTAACACCTCCTTCAATATTACAAATTTAATCAAATTATAAAACATGCGCTTCTTAACACTTCGTTATTTGAAAGCAATGAAATTTTAGCAACTCTATTACAATAATTTTCAATGAATGATGTTAAATAGGATCAGAGGCCTGAAGATCACACAGGTAAGCCGTAAAAAGGAACATCTTAAGTCAAAAGTCAATCATAAGGAAGTTAAAGTACCACAAACATGACAACACCGTCGTTTTGAACGCTCTGTCTCAGTTGACTGAACATATAGAAGTTATAAAAACAATGTTCTTTTTCTTTAGAAAAATAAGGCGATACATTTTGATTTCAGTAAATTGAATAATTATGCATTTTATGTTTTATGTTAATATGCCGATTCCTTTTAACTTATAGTGTCACAATAATTGGTGCTTTCATCATTTGAGGTTGTTGTTCAAGTTAATTGAAATATTGTCACTGGGACGACATTAAATATATTACTATAAATTTCCGACTGAAAAAGCATTATAGTTGTAACAGTAAGGAAATTTTTTAGAACTAAAACACCTATATAAATGCATGCATTGTATTATATCAAAACGGTATCTATCATCAGTTTAAGCACCATTCTAGTGTTAGTTTAAGTCTAAATGATATAACTCAACATTAAATACATTTTAATTATAGTCGTCGAGGAACATCCATTGTGTCCCATTCGTCCTGTTGCATTAAATCAGCATAAAGGTTAAAGGAAATGTTTGGCGAAAACTGACAAAAATTCACGACATTTGCATATCTAAGCGAAATAATTAGTGATGATGCAATTGTTATATTTGTTAATGTGCGAATGTGAGCAGAATATATTACAACAGTCAAATGTGAAAATTGGCAGCGATATCCTTTTCTGGAGGGCCACGTTAAAGTAAAAATAAAATCGATATGAGCCATGTATACACGGGTATAACTGCTATCCGACACTTTTTGTCGTTTAGATGCGAACGAAGATGTTTTAAGAAAATTTCAAACACCTGAGTGTCATTATTTATGTACTAAACTACACTAATGACGTTCAAAACAACATACGCACATGAAAGGGATACTTTTATTATTCGATCAAGATGACATAATTTAAATAATACCTTTTGTTTATACAAATTTATTTTAGTTGGATTGTGTTTGAAGCTATAAGCTTATTGAAACACTCTCGAATCCGTTCCTGGAACCAACCAGTACTAAGCAATGAATGAAAAGTTTCTTGCGCAATGAAATAATACATTTAAACCAGAAAACATCTTATTCAGAGGGTCCACAAAACGCAAAAGTTGCCCAAACGCCATGCTGTAAAATTAATAAGCGTACGATTAATCGTACCGAAGAAAGTTTCTGTCTCTTAAATCATTCTAACTATTGATTTATTAATAATTGAATTTTCTACAGTATGTAAAATTCTCAAGTGGTAAGAAAACTACAAGTTTTACAAATAGGTTACTGTAAGGTTAATTGAAGATTGGGTATTTTCTTATCAAATTATTAATGATTTATCACTGTTAACCTTGTGGTCTATCTCTTAGTGATATGTCCACATTTGATATACTCTTGAGAATGAAAGAATACGTTATATGCATACCAATAACGAGATTATCAAGTACCTCGACACAATAGCTGACAGAAAATTTATGATATCGAATTGTAATGATCGTGTAAGCCATTAGTACAAATTAAATGTTTTCTCGTCGGGATTTTTTAAGAAGAAACTTCATCCTTTAACTAAGGCCTTCTCTTCAATGACTTTTCTAACGATTTTTCTATGATCATTAATCATTTGTCAACAAAATTAGATTATATTTCATCACAGTAGCATCATAACTACAAATTTCAATACAAAAGTAACAATATTCTTCAACAATTACGTACTGTTGTACGAAGTTAAATAATGATACCCGTTCAAACTTATTTCTTAAGAATGCGTATTCTTCGTGAAAATGATAAACATGTATTACACTAAAATTATATTAGACCACCATATATAAACATAATTTTATATAAAATCTTTCATTGGAAATAAGTTGTTTAGCAAACTATTACAGGAATACATTTAGAGCTTTAACGAGCTGTTAAATTTTAAGATATCTACAAATCGTCTTTGGATAACTTGGGGTAATCAACAGCTTATAGAAACTAGCCTTTGGGAAATGTTCAGCATTTTTAATGAGTGTCGCACATTCAAATTTAAAGAAATAATTGGTCCTTAAATATGCAGAAATCAGAATATATTATCTTCCTATTAGTAAACTTTTTGTAGAAAGTAATCCCAAAAGAACACGAGCGTATTTAGATTTCCATGAAAGATATTTAAGACGTTTTACGTAAATTTTAAATATATTACTATGCAACGTGAGGGATAATGTTAAGTACAACATCCTACACGCCCCCTAGCACCGGCTATAAACCTTTAATCAAAATGAAATTTTAATGAGCATAGCGATTAAGCGTACTCGTGTACAATTGATTGATATTGAAGCTTAGTTTTGATACCATATAAGTACCATTTACGTCTTTTGAAAATGAGTGTAACAGGTCGAATAAAATATTCGAGAACATTATCAATTGCACAGTCAGCGAAGTACTAGGAATATCAAGTACTATGTATCAAAGCATTGAATATGACAGAACAATGCAAGAAACCTAATTAAAATGATCGACCACACAAGAAGTATCACAATAATGGATCTCTTGGAAAATAAACAAATACAGTCATTGCATCAATATATAATAAACTCTCTCAGCTTTGCAAATTTTAGAAATTATTTCCTTATAGTCAATAATACTATTATTCATGTCTGAATTTTTGTTGAGTAAGGAATCACATAATACATTTTACATCATTCCTTACATGCTGGTGTTTACGATTATAGACTGTGACACATTAAAGGTACCATTAACAACGACGGAGAACATGCTGTACTTGGATTTATCTATTTATGAGTTTTGATGCACTATTTACTTTCCCTCATGTACAGACTTAATCTAACCGGGTCTGCAATTTTCATGTAATTGTGCTATCTTTAATGCTTTCGATGGATCACAATTTATCCAGTTTAAGAAACCATTTCCTTGATTTCCTAGTGAAATATGTTTAAACTGTTGATACGAGTAGGACTAGGTTACTTATACATTGTTAATACTTAATAATAATTCTTTATGCAGTTAGTACTGAATCAAATATTGTTTAAGTCGTTTATTAGATAACAAAAAGTCTCTTTTACATTTTTAAAGCATTTGAGTCAGTAAAATATATCTCGTGTAATGCTACCTTGAATTTGTATTGTATTGTTTTAGCAAGAAAAATATTCATTTAAAACTCCCATATTTAACAAAAAACAAAGGCATTGTTGCAAAAAATGTTGGAAAAAGATAATTTCATTGCAAATTTATTCTTGACTCATAAAGCTGCTAAAATGTGATTGCTATTCAATAACTAATTTTGAAGATGTTCATGTTTTTTTTAATTTAATTAAATTTCAAATAATGAAGATAGGTTGGCTGTTCACATCAAAAGAAAAATGAAAAGACACAAAAAAGTTCATCTCTCTTTTAAAGATACTTGCAGCTAAGATATTTGCATTATTGAGAATTCTTAACAAACAAACATAATAATCCAAAGGCAATATATATTTTATTTCATTTTATTTTAGGAAATATCCAAATGAAATCTTACACATTTGCCTAATTTCTCTCTGAAGTTTGTATTTTTAGTAACACGTCGCTACAAAGAATTGATTTAACCTAATGGAACAGAAACCAACAACCGTAAACGCAAAAAAACAAAAAAACGTTTACCTATCTTAAATATTTGCAATTATAGAGATTTCTAAAAAAAACAAAATATAATATCTAAAACACGCTGTGTATGAGAATAGCTTTAGGTAAAACTCAAATGAAATCTAACATATTTGCCTGATCTCTTCCTGAAGATTGTATTTTAGTGTCACGTGGTTACAAAGAATTGTTTTAATCTCATCGAGAGACAAATAACAATGAATTGTTAGAATACTCGAATTATCCAAGGAATCACATCACATATTTTGTGACGATTTCATCATTTTTCCTGAGTTTAATTGAAGTTATCTAAAGGAGCGTTCGAGGTTAATTACTTCGATGTGTCTTTTCTGAAACATGACTTAAAAGTTAGTTCAAAAACATCTGACAGTTTTCATTCACCAGCATTTATAATTCATACATTGATATAAATTTATTTTGATCAAAAAGGTGATGATTGCACTGCTTTGAAATCCACAAATACTTGGACATTTTCAATAATACTTTATATTGTTTCGTGTAATCGTTTTAGGGTATTGTGTTTAAAAGGCCGAAGTTGATCATTCACAATTCATAAAGATCAATCTTCTTTTATTTTTGTATGACGTTAAATCCTGGTGTTGAATGCTCTTATCAAATTCGAGTGTAGACTGGACGTTGCATGGTAAAGAATAAATGATAAACTAAAAAGATCAATGTGAATATTTGAACAACAAAATGATGGCATTATATGATTAAAATATACTTTATCAACTATTTTGATCCATTATCTCCTGTTTAGGTAGAATTATAAAATTATAAACAAGAACAACAAAATAAATAAATGACAACAACAATAAATATGTAAATGAATATGTAAAAAAATAATAATACCCAAATTCAAATTAAAAATCTTTTGCACACAAATTTACTCTTGAATCAAAACAATACACCATTAAAACATTACAAAACAATTCCCGCCCTTTTTAGAGAAAATTATTTGTATTTATTTCTGAGGAATAGTATGCCTTTAAAATATATGAAAATTAACAATGCAACAGATTAATATAATTATACTTTAATTCAGCCGCGTCACGACAAAACCAACATAGTGCATTTGCGACCAGCATGGATCCAGACCAGCCTGCGCATCCGCGCAGTCTGATCAGGATCCATGATGTTCGCTATCAGTTTCTATACTTGTTATAGGGTTTGTAAGCGAACAGCATGGATCCTGATCAGACTGCGCGGATGCGCAGGCTGGTCTGGATCCATGCTGGTCGCAAATGCACTATGTTGGTTTTGTCGCAAACTCATTATGTTGGTTTTGTCATGATACGGCTCAATTGCTTTTATTATCTGTTTTAGTGCGCCCTTCATCGAGTTTCAATAGAAGAAGCATTATATTATACTGTGAGAAAAAAAGTACATTTGCTGACGTTAAACGGGAAAACATAGCTTGACTGACAAATTTGATTTTCAACTAGAACCTTGGCCTATATTACTCTCATCCATTTTATATTCTCCCGTACATCAGATAAGCAAATTGTTTAACTAATACTATTATACAACTTTGAGGCATTCAAGTGTTTATAAATTATTTTTCCAACCACTGTTCATAATTAAGCCTATGCCATATGCTGCCGAAGATTTTTTTTTGTGGAACTGTCTTACTGTCTGCGTGCCTCGTGATAGCTTTCTGTAGACTGATATGTTGGTCTATATTATTTTGGGCTTTCTTGTCTCATGTTTAGGAATGTCAAATATATGAGACATAGAAGTTAATTATTTACCACTTATTCATCAAACGTCAATTCGTCTGCCTTCAAATCAAAATCTCGGGCGAATACTTAAATTGTTCTTACACTCTTTGCTTAAACTGCACTTTAAAGCCGTTCTGACCCAATCGTGTTGGGCCGGTAGCCTTCGGGGTGTTCATAAGCTCCGTGACGAATTACGCCTTTGAATGAGCCTAGCATTAAAATTGAATAAAACGTGGTATATCATTAGTATCTCTACATGTTTCTAACATCAAGGAACAATGAATTTCATTGTGGAATATGTTACTTATACTTAAATTAAAGTATCAACAAGCCCCACACGTGCTTATATTGCATACTATGACTGTTTAACGTTCAATACATACGACAAACAAAACAATAATAATAGATACTTACCATTATACCACTTTCAACACAAACGCTCTTAGAACAATCCATAAACCCTCTAAACATATCCAACACATCTAAGAAACCAGGACACGCGCATCTACCCGAGAAATGTAAATAAACTTTCGATGCGCAACCTTCATATGCTTTCGTTGTGGAACAATTTTGGTTACTGGCGTGAGAAACCAGTGACAACCCTGTTCGTGTAAACTTTATAGAAAAGTAACAACAGCAATTCATCTTCATGCTTATGTTAATATTGCACCTAATCAATATTTATTACACTTTATTTCACATTTTCATAGATTTTAACATAATAGAAGAAAAACACATATATATAAATGTACAATCACAATCATTAAAAGTTATACAATAATTCAACATAGCAAATATAGGTCATGGTGTAAACATAGGTTAAGCACATAAATCTATATGCATCATAATATAATTATACATATTTACATTTGTAACAAAAGATGCTGTGAGATATATATATATATATATATATATATATATATATATATATATATATATATATATATATATATATATATATATATATATATATATATATATATATATATATATATATATATGTATATGTATATATATATTTTTTTTTCTATATAATTTATTGTCTAAAATACCATTTAAAATTAGTGCTTTAACGAAACGAAAACAAAAACACTAAACAATGGATTAACATCTAAGTACGCTTATTGTTTGATACGACACAATTTGTGAAATATATTTCAGTTAGTTTCTCTGACAGTAAACTTGTTGCCTACAACAAGTTTTATATAAGCAAACGACTTGAATAAAAAGGAGTGGTACTCGTTTGGGTTTATGGCATATGTGTTTAAAAGAAGAGATCCCATCATAGCGTCAAGTTTTAAAGGATTTGAAAGATTATGTATGTCTTGTAAAATATTGATATTTACAATTGAATTGAGTTGATCAAAAAAGTGTGATCTTCCATTGTTGTTAGATGGACATTCTAAACATATATGCGTCAATATATCACTTGTTTGAACGTTACATTTTAAACACATCTGGATTTTTAAGTATGATACACTTGCCCATAATTTTGCAATGTACATACACAAAGTCAACTCCTGAGCATTACGTGGTATTTAGTAAATTATAGCAGGTTTAAGGTCCAGGTGTAATCTTCTGAAACGAATAAAGTCTTCATCTTCAAAGATATTTTTTTTCTCCATTCAAAAACTGTAAACGATTTAACAGCTTTTTTTAACAATTATTTTCCACATCCATTTAGAAGCAAAACGACCACTTTTGCCATAGTTGTATAAGTAATCTGTAAAATTATATTTTCCTAGAATTCTAAATATATCTGGTATGAATCCATTCTGAATAGTGAAATTTCCATTTATAAACAGCTGTAATCTAAGATCGAAAATTTGTCTTGCCAGTAGATTTGTTGGTGTTGTGCATAGTTTTTCGAGAAAAAGTTATTTTCTTTTGTCAATATTTGACTCCATTGATGACCAACCAAGCATACTTAGTGCGATGTCCGTTCTTGTTCTTTGACTGAAATTTTGTATACGTTTGGCACAGAGTCTTACAAACCTTTCTACGATATTTGAATCATTCAATGTCATACTTTTCCATAGTTCACAGCCGTAAAGAGGGGTATATGTGGGTTTCTTCTAAAGCTGCATATCAAAAATTTGCTTTTTTCTCGATTAAAAAGGAACCTCCATTTACATGAGTATGAATATGCAATATTAAGAGATGACTGTAGAGAATTTGCATCGGGCAAATATGAGTAATATCATCTGTCATTGTAGGCGCGGAGCAGTTTAATTTTCCTACAAAACAACCTATTTTATTGTTTTCTAGTTCATTTAGATGATCATTAATGTAGATTAAGTAGTAAAAACTTGACAACACTCCTCCCTGTCTTTTCCTTGGTGCAATAAAAACGCATCTGTGACAGTTCCATTCACATATATAATACTCGTCATTCCGCTGTAGCATTTCATTATTATTCGTAGAGTTTTTGATGGTATGCCGATTTGTTTGAGTTTGTTAAATTGTCCATTGTGCCAGACTGTGTCAAAGGCTGACGAGGTGTCTAAAAGACCAACATATGGTTCTGAACCATTTTCGCAATAATATGATACGGTTTCTCTCAGGACAAATTAAGTTGTTAATGAACCAAGATACTTTTGATAGCCATTTTGTAATTTATTCGGAAATTGCATTTGTGTCTCACATAACCATTTTTGTATTCTGTTCATTTTAACTTTTTCAAACAGTTTATAAATAACTGGTAAAAGTGACACTGGTCTATAACTCGTAACTTTCTTAGAGCACTTTCCTTCTTTCAATACAGGAATGATTATACCTTTTTTAAGATCGCGCGGTATGTATTCGTGCTGTATCATTAGGTTAAAAAACTCCAATTATAGCTTGCAAACACCACTCCCTGCATATTTTATATGTTCATTTACAATTTTATCATGACCTCCACTTTTATTGATTTTCAAAGAATCTATCGCAGTTTGAAGTTCATTCTCTTGCACAGAATTCCCAAATATACTGTCAAATTCAGAGAAACTATTTGAATTAATGAATTCTCTCATTTCAGCATCCACTTTATCTTTAAAATCCTCATAAAATGAATTACTTTCTGTGGGAAGAAATATGTGTTGATAGTGTTTTTTAAAGGATTCTGCGATATCAATGGGGTTATCTTGAACGCTATTGTCATCAGATATAATTCCTCGAACTATGTTTTGCTTCTTTTAACGTCTTTGATTAACAGTGCGCCAAAAAATCTTAGAGTCACACTCAGCATGTTCTTCGAGATATTCATAAAATTGACGATCCACGTCTGAGATAGCTTTTACTTGATCTTGTTTAAATTTCCTTTTAGCATTTTTATAGTTTGTAAAAGAAACACTGCATTTACCACGTGGTTTGCCCTCAGATATCCAAATACGTCTAAGACGTCTCTGTTCACTATGCGCAAACTTAACTTCCTTAGTCCAATATGGCTTTGAGTGCTTGTTAAATTTAAATTTTGGAAGTGTTTTATCAGCTGCACAAAGTAATAGATTAACAAGATAAAGGTTCATATTGTCTATCAAATCTATAGGGTCACTTCTCACGGCGTTTTCAAGGTAGTCATTGACATCAATATTTGTTATATTTTTGAATTCCCGCTTTTCGTTTTCCAAACATTTGGACCCGTTTGTATTCGGATAAGAACTTTCTTGAAAGCTATATTTAGAAAATTGGATGTTTAATATAGCGTGTATAGGATTATGATCTGAAACATGACAAAGATCATTGTCTATTACTTCACACTTTGATATCAGTTTGTCATTATACTGATTGAATACAACGTAATCAAGTGTCTTTGAGGTAGGTCTAAACGTATGATTACAACCTCCAGTCTTTGCATAAGACATGTTGTTTCTGTTAAGAAACTGCTTGAAATATTTATCTCTTTTGTCAGGCTTGTCAATAAATACATCAACATTGAAATCTCCAAAAAACATAACATTTCCTTCTTTGGAATATTTTTCTGAAATAGTTTCCAAAATGTCAATACAGTCTTTGAATTCATCAAAATCATAATTTACAGATGGTAAGTATACAGAAAATAAGAATGAGGATATTTCATTTGAGTGACATATTTCTATACCAACAATGCGATCACTGAAACTATGCTCTATTTCTTTAATATTAAAGGATAACTGTTTTCTATATAAAATAGAGACGCCTCCTTTCCCCAATTTAGTACTTTTCATGGTAGAGTTATCAAATCTACTAACAGATAAATAGTCTGTATGAATGCTATTGAAAAAGTCTTTACAGTTTTAATTTATGTTCAGATATAAAGGCTATATCAACATCAAAGACGTCTAACAATTTGCTTAAACTAGCAGAAGAGGACATAGCGCCTCGAACATTCCAAGTTAACGTGTTTATATTTAATTGCTCAGTACTTGAACACATTTCATTTAAAGGTGTTAACAGAAGTCCACAAATGATATAGAATGCAAATTTAAACATTTTCATTGTAATAATTTGCCCATTCATTTATTCCATACCACCGACGGCAGTACATTTTTTTCAGCCAAAAGCTTTTATTTTCAATTATATAACCATCTTCTTTATATACAGTAACTTGAGCACTGAGGCATTTGCGTTTGCTTTGAAACAAATTAACACTAACTGGTGTTATCCCTCGTTCAGTTAGATATTCTACTAATCCAGCTCTGTTAGAGTCACTTCTTAAACCATCTACACAATATATTGATGTTTTTCGTTTATCAATGCTTTCGAATTTCGGCTCGCTGTCATATGCATTCCACGATTTTTCTCGAACATTTTCTTTTGGGTGATAGACGGCTGCTTTTTCATATTGTGTTCCGTTGAATTTATGCTCTGATCTTTCTCTTATAATTGTTTCAATTTTCATGTTTTCATTTGTTTGTGATTTTGAACTGTGTGCTTCAATACTTCCCATGTTGTTGTTAGCAGTGGCACATTGACTGTTTTAATTAATGATAGTATGTAGATTCATATTTGTCTCTTCTTTTCGATTGGGCTTCTATCAGGATGAGTTACCGTGCTTATATTTTCTTTGACAGCTGCTGAGTATGACTTTACTTTTTGCTTATTGCTACTTGGAGAAGTTATTATTATTGTACTTTGATTGGCTTTGGAGTTAATCTTTTTGGACTCATGTTTTTCATCATATGACAATTTGGTTTCTATAGTATGTACTTTACGGATTAAATCTGTATTTACACGTGCTTGTACTTCTATGTCTTTTTTACATTTGTTGAGCTCCATCTCTAGACAACCGATTCGATGATCATACGTAGTTATAGCTTTTGTTAATTTGATATTTTCAGTCTTGATATTGAATATCTCATACCGTAAATGCCTAAGTTCTACTTGCAAATCTGCAAGCATTAATCTAGCAGAACAGTCGTAAAGCATAGCCACTGCTCATCAACCATAAAAAAAATGATGGTTTCAGAACAGCTTTATATACAGTCACAAACTGCGCTACACATTGAAACAGGCTCAACATTCGCATATATAGAACTTGTTCTCTATTATCATGTCTCACAAATCAACGATGTCTTATTGTCTTCCTCACCGATTGGGACCAGAGAACTATATATCTATTTCCGAAAGTCAACTGGATCCCGTAAGATCAAGTAGATCCGTAGGATACAATGAATTTAGACAGATAAAGTATATATATAAAGGGATTATTAAATTCAATACAGTTATAGTTTCCCCTACGTGGGATCAGATAAGGGGAAAGTATAACTATATTGAATTTAATAATCCATTTATATAACATTATTATTTTATCTCTATATATATATGGGAGGTTTTATTTTCTTTGTGTTTCATGTACCTGTGTTGTTCTATAAATATTTTCAATAATTCACCCTAAAAATATCCCAGTTTAACATAACATGATTTCCAATCTCCAAAATAGAAAATACAGTACTTGCCATCAAGCTATAAATGCAACATCACCTGCTCGAACAAACATGATGAATATAGAAAATGTCATTGGGAGAAAAGAAGCAAAATTATCGTTTTTGAAATGGTATAATAAATATATATATAAATATATCATCAATAGCTTTAGATATCTATGACAAAACATTCATATTTATATTTAAATAGCCATTTCTATGGTTTATGAATTTTCGTTTACCATATTAGAAGCAATTTTCCAGGTTTTTCAAGATTCAAAAATTTAAAAGGCTGAATCAAGAGCAACTTAATCGTTTGTCTGGCCGGTAGGGTGAACGTTAGCCCCATGTTTATGTTGTTATGTACAAAGTATCAATAAAACAAACTATTATGTCAAATGCAGGGCAGCAAAAGTGTATCTTCATAAATTGATACTCATCGTTTTTAATATTTAACTGTGTTTAAATATAATTAAAGAAAGCAAAAATTATTCTGTTATTTTCAATTTTCTCAAGTTTTTCTATTAACCGACAAGGCTATTAACAAAACAATAAATTAGTAACTAGAGGCATTATGAAAACAAACCGTTAGCTAGATGCAAACATGGACATTCGTCGATAATTAAAATAATGGAATGAACCAAAGATCGTGTCGAATCATACACACTTCTTTTAATCAAAGGCAATTAAAATCAACTGTAGTCTTCCGCTTTGCGTGGTGTATACGACGTTTAAATCTTATTAAGATGCCGTAATTAACATTACAATCACCGTTTTAATTGCCGTAAAATTGTTTTTGCATCCGGTATCATAATTGCCTCAGAAATAAAAACGCCAAAATAATAAGCGTTGATCATCATAGAACATTTAATTTGACACGTTAGTGATATTCCATGAAAAAAAGGCGTACCGGTCCCAAATAAAAATAAAGTGCTTGCGCACAATGGGTGGAACTTAACAAAATTGTTAAGTGTTCTAAACAGAAAAACAATAATTGTTATAATTGTGTTCCTTTTTATAAAGATGAGATGATGTAATGAAATGTCGCAAAATTTCGAGAGGAATGCTTTATGTATCATTCATTTAAATGATTATACCAATTAATATCATTAAAATATCAATTATAATGAAACAAAATATGTAAATATGTAAATGTGTCTCTGCCTTCCTATTCATTTCCCTTTAATCTAATGAAAATCTGGAAACAAAGTGATCGCTCGAAAACATTAATCACAACAAAATTACAAGAGAATTGCAGACTCGGTTTGATTTAGTCTGTACATGAGGGATAATGAATACGTGCCACATACCTCACGCCCCCTAGCACCGGATTTGAGCGGTACTCAATTCTCAACACTTAATAGTGCTGGCATCAATGATCCCGAAGGACCAGAAAAATATAACAACACTGAAGTACGGGGCAATTTTTACAGATGCCCAAAGCACTTGACACCTGCTGTTGTTAAGTATACAAATCTGGAAACAAAGTGATCCCTCGGAAGCATTAATCACAACCAAATAACAAGAAAAATGCAGACTCGGTTTGATTTGGATCTGCCAAAAATACTCAGATTGGTTATTATGATACATGGTTAATCTTTCGAAACAATGTTATTGTATAAAAAGAAATAAATTGCTTGCGATATTTTCAGCGGTTGAGTGAATAATTTTCAGCGTTATGTTTTTATATAAAACAGAAAAACTAATCCCCACCATAGCATTTACTTTTTTATTATTTAATTCCATTGAATTCAACTATTATTTAATTTAAAAGTATATGTATGTTTTTATGGAAAATTATGTTTAACTTGTTAAGTGTATGCACACTTTTTAGCCCGTGATATTTGAAAATAAGAAAAAAAACAGTTCTTTAAAGTATTCGAATATTTGTTTGCATTTTCCTTTTAATATCATCCATCAAAATCTTACAATGCCATTTTTTTATTTTCAAAGAATGAGAATATCCTTTAAAGGCAAACACTTCAGTTTATATTAAACCAAAGGAAATGTTATAAACATTTTGAATATTGTTTCAAAGCATTTATTTAATTGTACATGATTTTTAAATATGACAACAGAAAAAAAAGTGACAAACGTTAGGGTATCACGTTATTAACAAAGAAAAAGAATATGCAGTGTTAATTAATAACCATGGAATAATTAATGACAGAACGATTCATAATGCACAATTTAGAAGATCGATAATGACATTAGCAGTGAATTGTCCTCATGGGCAACTGATCAAATATGATTCCAGTATGGTAATGCATTTTAGTTTTAAGGTCTTGTTTTGTTCGGGATCTTCCTTGGCTCCTGGCCGCTGGTCCTTTACGGGTTGTGTGGGTTGCGTTCATTGCTTGTTTTAAAAATTAAAATATGAGCATAATTATAACATATTATACATAATTTCACTTAAGTGTGGTATATAACCTCAATTACAACATACAGGCTCTTTAAATATTAAATCTTTTTACTCTCGTTTAGATCTTAATACATTTTTCTAAAGATTGAATTTCTTGAAATATTTTTGCTCATCTTGAGGCGTGTAGCTTTAACCAGCTACGGTCTTCTTCCCTTAAAACAAGTATAGCAAAAGTAGCTGTTTATTTAATTATGTGATTAATACATAGAAATACAAAATTATTTTAAGGATGATATCAATTTTAAATTTTACCATTACATGTTTAAATGTTGAATAATGCTTACGCCGGTGCTAAGGATCAAACAAACCGAGATGCAACATTTTACATTATGCCGTTCTGGACTCTCGTTAGGAATTCTCTTTCCTTCTATTTTTTTTGTTTAATGTTTCCTTCCCGTATATATAGATATAAAGACAAAGTTGAATTTGTTTTACATTATTGTAGAATATGATAACTGAAGCATTTCAATAAAATTATTTTAAATCTCCTATCTCATTATTTCTTTTGTCTGTCCTTGTGTTTGAATTATAAACTGTTTTGCCATTCAAGTTGTCATTGTCTTTTTCTATAATGTCAAAGGTTTTGTCCTGTTTTAACTCGAAAAACCTTTATAAAAATCGTAAATTAAATGATTTCGTTGTAGTAAACTAAAGTACTATTTGACAATCTGGATGTCCAGTTTTACTTCCTCGTATGACTGCTCTCAGGATAGGAATCTATGTCATGTGCAATGTATTATTACATTCCGCGTGTACTTACACCTCATCAATTCTTTGTGCTTAATTTATAATTGTGTCCTCATTTAGTTTGTGAAAATAGAAAATGATGATTAGGTTTGCAATATCAGTTATTTACGAAAAGTTGATTACAATTAGAGATCTACTTCAACAAGATAATTTAAGAAAACAGTTGAGCTGTCGATAACATTTCATTGAGAAAAGGTATTTCAAGAAACTAATTTATAAAAGAAGGGTATGATTTTAACTGACTCAGACTGCGGTATCTATTATTTAAGCAGATCAGAATCATTAATCGCAATATGTAACATTCCATCTGTCGTGTATTTTTACTTCATATTAACAGTGCTTTCATTGTCGAGAACTATTTTTGTTCTATACGACAAATAATCAAATTACATCAACATTATTTATCATTTAAAACTACTATAAGAAAAAATGTACTTTACATGCCTTCTTACCATTTCTTACAGTACGTTTTGAAAATGCTTCAGATACTACAAAGATACTTTTCTTATCTTTCCGTGACTTATTTACAGCAACATCCTAGTATGATGGATAGTCAACTTATCTTGTTATATCTGACGTCTAATAAATATATTTGGGTCATTTTTACTTACTAACCTTTTTTACTTTATCAGTTTATAACTTGTTTGGGGTCCCCCTGGACTCCTGACCGCTGGCCCTTGCTGCTGGGTTGTTTCGGGGTTGCGTTTATTGAACCCCGCCTCTCCTTGTTGATCACGTTAATCATATTTTAAATGCCTTCAGTTATCTTGGACTGAGCGTTTTATTGGCCAAATTGCAAGACATTCATATTTAATTAACATGTTTCATA
This sequence comes from Ruditapes philippinarum, assembly GCF_026571515.1. Lineage (NCBI taxonomy): Eukaryota > Metazoa > Mollusca > Bivalvia > Venerida > Veneridae > Ruditapes > Ruditapes philippinarum. The sequence continues at coordinate 49,923 of NW_026855905.1, read as the reverse complement.
AGATCATACCTTTTATATTTCAATATGTTGCAAATATTTTGCTACATCCGGTTTTATCCTACATCTTGGATATTTTAGTTCTTCGAGAAACAGCAAATTAGTAAGTATAGACATAACATACATTGTGTTGACTTTTTTTTCTCTTCACCATGTAAAAACCCTCTTTATAAATGTGGAAAAACGTTATCATTTGGTCAAAAATAGAGACCACAAACTGTGAAAGATATATCTTAGACATATTTCGAAATCAAAGTCTTCTGGGTATTGAATTATATATTTGTCTTCTTGGCTTTCTTTGATATAAATGTAAGTCAATAAGTTTAGCGCAACTTTATTTTATAAACGTTACAATAAATAGGTTCTTTGCAATCCCCTTACAATACCTTATCCGTTCTTTTATGTCCCCGGCGTATTATAGAAATAACTTCAGTAATTTTCCGTATCACCTTTACCGTGCAAATCGTAGGCGTAGAGTTTTGGCTAGTGATTTGTAATAAAGGTGCAACATGTAATTTTTCACAAACCTGTCAACGTATTTTGTATTTGTTGCTATCAAGAATGCCAATTTCAAATGTATGATATCTGCTGGTGAAAGAAAATAAGACTTACAACTAACGTGAAAACACATTAACAATTTCTTATTGAAATTAACAACATTTTTGAAATTGCATTTATTATTAAATTAAATATCCGCAAAATTGGATCTGAATGTAAGTCATACCAGCTTATATTATTCCGTTATTTTCAATTTTCTCAAGTTATTTCTATTAACCGACAAGGCTATTGACAAAACAATAATTTAGTAACTAGAGGTATTATAAAAACAAACCGTTAGCTGGATGCAAATATGGACATTCTTCGATAATTAAAATAATGGAATGAACCAAAGATCGTGTCGAATCATACACACTTCTTTTAATCAAAGGCAATTAAAATCAACTGTAGTCTTCCGTTTCGCGTGGTGTATACGACGTTTAAATTTAATTAAAATGCCGAATTAACATTACAATCACCGTTTTGATTGCCGTAAAATTGTTTTTGTATCCGGCATCATAATTGCCTCAGAAATAAAAAAGCCAAAATAATAAACGTTGATCATCATAGAACATTTAATTTGACACGTTAGTGATATTCCATGAAAAAAGGCGTACTGGTCTGCACTATGATTGGAACATAACAAAATGAGGATCACAGGGTAAGAAATGCACGTCTCTTAGAATGAAACTCACTTAAACGCTTAAAATTGTTTGTGTCTTTTATTAAGAATGCTTCTAATTACATTGTTGTACATTACAGTTTAGGCATTTAAAACGATGCTACCATTAATGGCTGAAAAGGGTATAATAAGCAGTACTGTAATGTCCACATCCATGAACTTACACTGATGAATTAATTATTTCTTAGGATTGTAGAACACTAACAATATAATAAAGAGAAAATAACAAAATGTACACCTTTTATTGATCCGTTAGTATCTGAATCATTATTATAATTTTATTTTCTACTTAATATTTAATCAATAACAAATCCCTTATAAGTCATGTTAAAAATGTCCCTAAGTTATATTATAATTGCATATTTGCAGTGAGAATAACTGCTTTGTAAATAAACTTTGTTTAAGATACATGTCGTGTATGTTCTTAGTTATAAAGCTTTTTTACAGTTAAAATGGCTCTATATAACCGGCTGTTTGGAAATATAACCCGACCCGGGCAGCTTCCGCTAGGTGAGGGTTATATTGCAAAGAACCGTTTATATACGGCCATATAACCAGACAGGAATATTTATAACGAATTTATAAAACTGCAAACCTCTTTTTTGAGAAAAAAAGTCCTAGAAAATTGCAGGCGTGTATACGAAACTATATAAACGTCACGATTATCCAATGAATAGTGACATTGTAAACTGATGTATGATTTTAGTGATTAAACTGCCCATGCTTTGCCCTGCCCTGCTTTTGTTTGGGGTCCTCCTGGGCTCCTTGCCGCTGGGTCGTGTGGGGGTTGCGTGCGTTGAACGCCGCCTTTCCTTGTCATATCTTATTTCAAATTGTTTTCGAACGAACATTAAACAGAAAAATCTTTCTGCTTGCAAATTACAAAATCACTATGACTAGATGATTACATGTTACTTAATTACAAGGTTATGCTTTTTTTCATTTTCTACCCAAATACTGGATTCCACCTAAGCTTAAATATGAAATATTTAATGAAATCCTTTAAAGTTTTTCACGTGTATATGAATGTTGTCTATATGATTTTATGTTCTTGGTTTAGCTTTAACATGACAACACAGGTATGTAGAGATTGTCAACATTTTCAAAAACGTGTCATTCCATTAGATGTCTAATGTCACTATATTCCAAACATCTTCGTTATAGTTCTATTTTAAAAAGTTTATTATGCAATACTGGCGCATTCTTTTACTTGGAGACCATACGCCGCTTTTCATGGAATAGCACGAAAGTGTCGCATTGAAGGTTCCATGATAACCGCCGTATAAACACATCTGCGGATGTTTCTAAATTCAAAATTTCACCATTACCATGATTAAATGTTGAATTATGCTTAAGCCGGTGCTAGGGGGTGGACGGTAACTTGCACTTTCCATTTCCGTCCATGAACAAGCTCAATCAAATCGAGCCGCAACATTTTTTATTTTGTCTTGTTGGGCTTTCCTTAAGGATTCTTTAATTCACTCTATTATATATGCAGACTCGGGTAAAATACAAGCAAATCTAAAAATGAATTAACGTATTGGATATATCAGAAGACTGTTCACATATCCAATATGAATTTCTTGATAAATTTAATAACTTGTAGAAATCAATCAATAACGGTGATCATGAGTCGTACAGAATGTGGGTCAACATATTCCCTTATGCATCATACACACCAGGTGGCGTTCATATGCTACACGAAAAATGTCAAGTATGAATTTGAAATTCTGTTTAGTTTTACTTAAACTGTTTAAAATTAAGCATTAGTACCTGTGCATATTAAACACGTTTTTAAATTAACTTAAATTATAGAACTATGGAGTATTTTCCTTTAAAATATCTTGAGAATTTCTGGGCTTTAATGCTAAAAAAATTATGATGTGTAAGAAGATTTTGAGGTTTTGTTGATTTCCTGAAATATTGCACATGGCATATTTCACTGTTGCAATAGTACAAAAATGTAGAAAAAAGTACAAAAGTCAACACTTGAGCTGTTATCGTCACAATCTTTATTTTCATATATTTGTTATTTTACCCCAAGGGAAGGATGTATTTTTCGGACTGTGAATATATAGACCATTAGAAACGCAAAAGGTTGCTATAATTTCAATTTATTTCTTGCCGTATATAGATTTACTTTGATAGATAAAAAGGACACAGCTAAAGAAGTATTGTTTTGTAGTGTAACGGTTTAAAATAATTGACTAGTTGGTGTTCTAAACAGAAAACAATAATTGTTATAATTGTGTTCCTTTTTATAAAGATGAGATGATGTAATGAAATGACGCAAAATTTCGAGTGGAATGCTTTATGTATCATTCATTTAAATGATTTTACCAATTAATATCATTAAAATATCAATTATAATGATACAAAATATGTTAATGTATCTCTGGGTTCCTATTCATTTACCTTTAATCTAATGAAAATCTGGAAACAAATGATCGCTCGAAAACATTTATTATAACAAAATTACAAGAAAATTGCAGACTCGGTTTGATTGAGTCTGTACATGAGGGATAATGAATACGTGCCACATGCCTCACTTCCCCTAGCACCGGCTTGAGCGGTACTCAATTCTCAACACTTAATAGTGATGGCATCAATGTCCCGAAGGACCAGAAAAATATAACAACACTGAAGTGAAGTACGGGGCAATTTTTACAGATGCCACATAGCACTTGACACCTGCTGTTGTTAAGTATACGTACAAATCTGGAAACAAAGTGATCCCTCGGAAGCATTAATCACAACCAAATAACAAGAGAAATGCTCGGTTTGATTAGGTCTGTAAATGAGGGATAGTGAATACGTGCAACATCCCTCACGCCCCCTAGCACCGGCTTGAGCCTTGTTTCGAAACGTTGTATTTTCGAACAGCAACAATACAGTTTGTTTCACTTTTTCAAGTTGTGAATACCACCAGTACATGAAGTTTTATCAATTACTTATCGTATTCAAAAAACTATGTAGGTATATTTTGTGATTAATTTTGGAATTCAAACGAAATATATAGAAAAGAAAAACAAATATACATTCGTTATGTCATTTATCACTTACTACTGCTGCTTTTCACAGACTCAAAATTGTTCCTAGTGTACCTTTAACCGTGTCGTGTTAATTGATCCTATTTAGACTTACTACATCAATCATTTTTCTTCATAGCAAGAAAGAAAACACCAGGGTCTCAGAATACACCAAAACAAAGAGAAAATAAGAATCCCTAAAGAAAGCCCAAGACTGCAAAATTGAAAATTTTTAGGCTCGGTTAGATTGAGTTTGTTCATGGGTAGTACAGGAAAGTGCAAGCTACTGTTCACATCCCCTACCATAAGAAAAATGCAACATTTAAACATGTAATGGTAAAATGTTATATATAGGAACATCCGCAGATTTGTTCATGGCGGTTATCATGGAACTTTCAATTTGACACTTCCGTGCCATTCCATGAAAAGAGACATATAACAAGCATGCGTATTTAATGCCATGTCAAGCAGCAATACTTTTTGACTTTCATTTTCACACAATATAACAATGGTTTGGGTAGAACACTGGACATCTTAAGACATTATAAAAAATACCCCTTTAAAGTCACAAAGTAGCTAACACTTGACTAATAGATAATTTTAAGATCAGTTCAAGAATATAAAGTCATTCATAAGTGTCAAATATGATATTTCTACAATAATATAGTATAAGCTGTATCGCTATATCAGAGGCAAGCATTATTCGCTTAACAGGTGAAGTATCAGTTTAAAGTGACTTGATCTATAAATTAGGTGTGTATTATAATGAAAATAGTTACGTTGATAGTATTTACTATCAGACATATGAACAAACACGAAATTATTTAGGAATGAATGTTATTGACAAGAATGAAAGAGATCCATGACTCGATATCGTATGTTTTTTATATAATAGAATGTTCTCCAACAAAATATTTTTATTCACCATATAAATGTTCATACAACGTCACTTTGATCTTTATCAACATTTTTCCAGGCATTATACAACATATCTTTTAACCAAATGATACATTTCTTTATTTTTATAAATATTTGAAAACTTAAAAAATACGCTCTTTGTAGACATAAAATATATAACTTAACAAGGAGAAAGAGTCTCTTTTGAATAGTTTCTAGACGATAGATATCCTCCAAGCCATCTAACTAAGACATTTAAATATAATACCTCTACTTTATATATCGATATGAAAACATAATACGTTTGTTCGAATATTTCTCTCTCGGTTATTCAACTCAAAATCAAGTTCAAAAAAAGGTACACCAACCATTCCGCCTACTTTCGCAATCATAAGCCAAATTCAATATTCCACACTAACAAAAGTATAATATGTGCAGTTTAAGTTAATTAGACAAGCTTTTACAGCTGTCATACTGCACTGATTATCTGTTGTTGTGAATATAAGTCTCAAACGATTAAACATTGGATGATTCAGGCAGTATCGCATTGGAATGACATTTATACCCTAAATAAGTTATATCAACTTCATTACTGTGTCCAAATATTAGTTTTAAAAACAATAAATCTTAAGAGAAAAATAATCTACAAAAGTGTCATTTCTACCGTGAAAGTAATTTGTTTCTTCATTCTACATGGGGAGCATACTTAAAGATTAAAATATTTTGAAGATGGAGAATGTCAAATAAATTTGCTTAAGTATATGTAAAAAGAGAAAATGATTATATACTTCATTGTTAACGCTGCGTCATATATCGTTTCTACTTTATCTCTTGACATTTCATGCAGGCATAACTACGCCATTGTTTGTGAAAGTTTGAGCTGAAACGTTTAAAAAGGTATATCCTCAAATTGAACAAAATCGCACAGTCTCCAATCTTTACTGTTTCCTTACCATTTCTATCAAATTAACAATTATACACAACACGTGTAGCCCTAATTCTGTGTATGTATGCACCAAATTGGAGCCTATCAAAATAAAAAGTTAAAACGGCATTATAGCAATAATTTTCAGTAATTCAAAACAAAAATAAACAAGAACATTTTTTCAATTCATTATGATTTTCACCGTCAGTTATGCAATTATTTTATACATATCATCGTTAAATAAGTTAGAATAATTTTACCGGTCATTTTCGTCTGTAATTATCCAAATGTGCCGAAGAATTTGATTTTATTTGATATAACGATTACCAGAGGGTCCCCGTGAGTCCGATCGGATTCCTATTGCCAGACGTCCTCTTATTCTCAAGAGGGGCGTACATTTGTCCTTCGTCATATTCAATATCATTTGGTGCAAAGTAAATAAACAGATTAGAAATATTCCCATCGGTACACGGATGTCATATTCGGATATCACTGTCATCAACATGATGGATATAAAATGGATTATTGGGTCTTACATGCTATACCATGTACTTAAGCATTAAACGATTAGGAAAAACAACGTTCATTCCTTTATAAATATATTTGCATTACACATATCATTTGATGTAAAAAGGAAAAAGTTATAGACAAGAAAAGACAAGACAAAAGTTGTATTTTTTTTCTGAAATTGTAGATATATTTACTTAATTGTAATAAACTATGTTTATACGTAAAACTAAGTGATTTTGTCATGTGCAAATGATTTTTGTTATGGTATCGTAAGTCGTTTTCGGTCACTGCCCTCATTCAATTTACGGATTTATACAAGCAAATCAAAATCATTTCACGTAATCTTTCTTGCTAAGGAAAATAAACATATGTCGCTGATACTGACATGATACTTGTAGGATAGCAATACATGTATTCTTTTTGGTTTAAACATATTTTATTCGATATATTTAAGCTATGAAAGCTTATAAGTGTCCTGTCCCAGTTTTATTCATTTTCTTTTCTTTTGGTCTTTAGTTTTTACTTGTAATGTATAGTTTATCAATAAGGATAAGGCGAGAGTTGTTGATATAAAGGGATCACTCATGCAGTCTCGACTGTAAATAACAATTTGAATAGTATGTGCAATGTGCAAAATAAATGTTGTAAATCTTAGAAAAACTATAATACGATATTATCAAAATCTCCAATGGCTGAATGTGAATATTCAATCCGATACCATTACATGAAAAACGACATTAGAATTGCAAGTTTTTTTTTCTATTTGAAAGTTGAAACTTATTTTGTCAATAAAATAGATAAATAAGTATTATTTTATTCAAATTCTTAATATTTCACCCTTTGATATCTAGTATTACTAGAAATGTTACTTAAAACACCGTTCTTATTGATTGAGATCACTGGGAAAAGACACAGATATTATTTTGCTTGTTTGAAAATCTTTTTCAACCTTGCATGAGGGATAATTATGAATTCAGTCAATTTACATTATAACATTATCAAATTTGAATGAATGATTCTTCGAGCACAAGATGATTATGCTGTAGGGAATTATATAATGCGCCATGCATATTTCAAATACCGAGATTATCGACTACCAAAGAATTACGAATGGCAGAACAATGCATTTTACCACATTTTATATGATCGATCATGACAGCAACATCAAATTAATATCCCCGTAAGCATTTGAACAAACATGATTTTACTAATTTGAAAATGTTCGGCCTCAAATTAATTGAGACGAACAATATTCGCTGAAAGTAAATTCTGAACAACAGCAAAGTTATGCTGTTAAATTTTATCCACTCCCTCGTTATATGTTTACTCAACATAATTTTCAATAAATCTGAATTTGCAACAAAATGGTTGATTTGAACATATAGTTGATGCTTATGTTTTCGGGTTTATATCTGAAAAAGTTCAGTCAGAAAAATACACGGATTCAAAAAGATAAAATTTGACACAATTTGATACTCAAACTTTTTAAAGATGAACTATCCATCTAAGTACAACTTGATCTGCCAAAATTACTCAGATTGGTTATTATGTTATTGTACAAACAGAAACAAATTGATTGCGATATTTTCAGCGGTTTAGTGAATAATTTTCAGCGTTATTTTTTTTATATAAAACAGGAAAACTAATCCCCACCATAGCATTTACTTTTTTATTATTTAATTCTATTGAATTCCATTGAATTCAATATAATTATTATTTGATTTTATAGTATTTGTATGTTTTTTATGGAAAATTATGTATAACTTGTTTAGTGTATGTACACTTTTGAGCCCGTGAAATTCAAAAAAAAGAAAAAAAAAGTTCTTTAAAGTATTCGAATATTTGTTTGCATTTTCCTTTTGATATCATTCATCAAAATCTTACAATGCCATTTTTTTATTTTCAAAGAATGAGAATATCCCTTAAAGGCAAACACTACAGTTTATATTAAAACAAAGGAATTGTAATAAACATTTTGAATATTGTTTCAAAGCATTTATTTAATTGTACATGATCTTTAAATATGACAACAGAAAAAACGTGACAAACGTTAGGGTATCACGTTTTTAACAAAGAAAATTAAAATGTAGTGTTCATTGATAACCATGGAATAATAAATGACAGAATGATTCATAATGCACAATTTAGAAGATCGATAATGACATTAGCATTGAATTGTCCTCATGGGCAACTGAACAAACATGATTCCAGTATGGTAATGCATTTTAGTTTTAAGGTCTTGTTTTGTTTGGGATCTTCCTGGGCTCCTGGCCGCTGGTCCTTTACGGGGTTGTGTGGGGTTGCGTTCATTGCTTGTTTTAAAAATTAAAATATGAGCATAATTATATACATATACATAATTTCACTTAAGTGTGGTATATAACCTCAATTACAACATACAGGCTCTTTAAATATTAAATCTTTTTACTCTCGTTTAGATCTTAATACATTTTTCTAAAGATTGAATTTCTTGAAATATTTTTGCTCATCTTGAGGCGTGTAGCTTTAACCAGCTACGGTCTTCTTCCCTTAAAACAAGTATAGCAAAAGTAGCTGTTTATTTAATTCTGTGATTAACACATAGAAATACAAAATTATTTTAAGGATGATATCAATTTTAAATATTACCATTACATGTTTAAATGTTGAATACTGCTTACGCCGGTGCTAATTGAAGTTTACAGTAGCTTGCACTTTCCAGAAGGCTCAATCAAACCGAGATGCAACATTTTAAATCATGCCGTTCTGGACTTTCGTTAGGAATTCTCTTTCTCTCTATTTTTTTTGTTTCATGTTTCTTTCCCGTATATATAGGTATAAAGACAAAATTGAATTTGTTTCATAAACTTTATTAACATTATTGTAGAATATGATAACTGAAGCATTTCAACAAAATTATTGTAAATCTCCTATCTCATTATCTCTTTTGTCTTTCCTTGTGTTTGAATTATAACTTGTTTTGCCATTCAAGTTGTCATTGTATAAGTCTTTTTCTATAAAATTTAAAGGTTTTGTCCTGTTTCAACTCTAAAAACCTTAATAATAATGGTAAATTAAATGATTTCGTTGTAGTAAACTAAAGTACTATTTGACAATCCAATTTTACTTCCTCGTATGACTGATCTCAGGATATGAATCTATGTCATGTTCAATGTATTATTACATACCGCGTGTACCTACACCTCATCAATTATTTGTGCTTAATTTATAATTGTGTCCTCATTTAGTTTGTGAAAATAGAAAATGATGATTAGGTTTGCAATATCAGTTATTTACGATAAGTTGATAACAACAAGATAATTTAAGGAAATAGTTGAGCTGTTGATTACATTTCATTGAGAAAGGGTATTTCAAGAAACTAATTTATAAAAGAAGGGTATGATTTTAACAGACTCAGACTGCGGTATCTACTATTTAAGCAGATCAGAATCATTTATCACAATGTCTAACGTTCAATCTGTCGTGCATTTTCACTTCATATTTACAGTGCTTTCATTGTCGAGAACTATTTTTTCTATACGACAAATAATCAAATTACATCAACATTATTTTGAAACAAATCGGGATCTGACACGTGTAACTGTTTCATTAACAGCGCTGAAAGTGATGATTCATAAATCATATCAAAAATATTATTATTCTTAAATTGGTGGGCTGTTTGTTAACCTGTTTAAAACTACTATAAGAAACGATGTACTTTACATGCCTTCTTACCATTTCTTACAGTGCGTTTTGAAAATGCTTCAGATACTAAAAGGATACTTTTCATATCTTTCCGTGACTTATTTACAGCAACATCCTAGTATGATGGAAAGTCAACTTATCTTGTTATATCTGTCGTCTAATAAATATATTTGGGGCAATTTTACTTACTAACCTATTTTACTTTATCAATTTATAACTTGTTTGGGGTCCCCCTGGACTTCTAGCCGCTGGCCCTTGCCGCTAGGGTGTTTTGGGGTTACGTTTGTTGAACCCCGCCTCTCTTTGTTGATCATGTTCATCATATTTTAAATGCCTTCAGTTATCTTGGACTGAGCGTCTTATTGGCAAAAATGTAAGGCATTCATATTTAATTAACATGTTTCATAAAATCATACCTTTTATATTTCAATATGTTGCAAATATTTTACTACATCCGGTTTTATCCTACATCTTGGATAATTCAGTTCTTCAAGAAACAGCAAATCAGTATAGACATTACAAACATTGTGTTGTCTTTCTTTATTGCACCTTTCTCTACACTATGTAAACAAACCTCTTTATAAATGTGGAAAAACGTTATCATTTGGTCAAAAATAGAGACCACAAACTGTGAAAGATATATCTTAGACATATTTCGAAATCAAAGTCTTCTGAGTATTGAATTATATATTTGTCTTCTTGGCTTTCATTGATATTAGTATAAGTTAATAAGTTTAGTGCAACTTTATTTCATAAACATAACAATATTTTTTTTTTGCAATCCGAAACCTCATCCGTTCTTTTATGTCCCCGGCGTATTATAGAAATAACTTCAGTAATTTTCCATATCACCTTTTCCGTGCAAATCGTAGGCGTATTGTATTGGCTAGTGATTTGTAATGAAGGTGCAACATGTAATTTATCACAAACCTGACAACGTATTTTGTATTTGTTGCTATCAAGAATGCCATTTTGAAATGTGTGATATCTGCTGGTGAAAGAAAATAAGACTCACAACTAACGTAAAGCGCGATAACAAATTCTCATGAAACTTAACAACATTTTTGAAATTGTACTTTTAATTAAATTAAATATCAGCTAAATTGGATCTGAATGTAAGTCTTATCAGCTTACTTAAAGTCTTGACAAACAGCAAACTAATTTTCTTAAGTTTTAATATAGTACATTTTCAAAAATGTATCTTGTTCCATATTTGGCGATCATTATTTTAGTAAACATACAATAATAAAAATTAGCGATTCATAAAAAAAACATTTATTTTCTGTTTTTCTTTTGAGGAGTTTGTAAACAAACTTGAGTCATAGTTCGAAGCGTTGTATACAACATTGTATTTTCATTGAACATATTTTTAGACAGTTTCGTAAACATAATTATAGAAATATTTTCAAAACTAAAATACCCATATAAAAACATGCATTTTATTATGTCATAACGATATTTATCATCAGTTTAAGCACCATTCCAGTGTTATTTCCAGAAGTTTAAATGATGTAACTCAAAATTAGATTCATTCTAATAATAGGTTTTATGTACATGAACTTTCATTTGAACAGAACAGAACAGAATATCTTATTTGACTTAAGCATTACAGGTTCATCGTCGTTAAACAAGGAAAAGAAAAAGAAACATATATATATATTTTAGTGTGACATAGAAGAAAATACATTTAATAAATGAATTCCTTAAAACATATATTTTGAGAATGTAACGAATGAAAAAATATATTTATAAATGCACAAATGTTGCATGGAAAAATAACAAAGAAAGGACTGAATACAGATTGATAACGACATTTATATTGTTACACTTATAGTGAATCCCATAATTTGAAAGCTTTAAAAGAATACCGAGCCATTTTTAATCGTTTTATTACTGTTTTGCATTAATGATATATACTTAACTAAATTTGTATCTCAGTCGTCCTGTTACATGTAAATCAGCATAAAGGCTGTAGTAAAAATGTTTTGTGTAAAACCGACGAACCTGAAATGGAATAATTAAAAAGTTGTTTTGTTAGAATGATAGACTTTTGGGAAATAATTCCCGACATTTGCATATCTGAGAGGAGTAATTAGATGACGATGCAATAATTATATTTGTTCATTTGCCCATGAGAGCATTAACTGAACACTAATGCTATGACTGATCAGTTAAATTAGGTTTAATGCATGGATCTGTCAGCTGGTATGCTTTGATACTCGATATTCCTCGCATTTCGCATGCTTACGGTGTATTATATAATTCTCTCGAGTAATTAATCTGTCGAGTAACACTACATTTAGATAGGGATAAATGTATTATGGCGACAAATACAAACATCATATGAACTACTATTTGGATAATGGGTATTTAAAATTGAATACTCATTAAATGTATAATTTAGGTATTAATTAAAGTAAAATGAAAGTCATAATGATACTAGCACTTGAATCGTTTTGTTTACATTGCAAAATTGCTGTTAATACTTTACACGTTAAGTACTGTTAACAAAGTCAGTCTTATATCAACAGTGTGACAATAATAGAAAATATTTCTGTTGCATATTGTTCTATAACAGTTGTACCCAAATATTTTTCTAGCATTAATAGACATTGTTATTAGACACAACTACAAATTTAGTACATCGACTAATTACTGTAATTGCTGAAATGAATTCTTTAAGAATAATTCATTGTCCAGTTAAATAAATATCAATAATATTCTACTGCTATCACAGAGGAGAAATATAGTTTTCAAACTGAAAAATGTAACGGAACTTTTAAGTGTAAACATCTATACTTTGGTGCATAGAATTGTAATTTAAAAAAAAATGTTTAAAATACTCCTATAAAAGAAATATGTTTGCATACTTGAACTGTGAATGATCAGGTACATACACATAAATGAGTGGTAAAAAACCTTCTTAATGTTTTTTACGATTAATTATTTTAAATATTTGTATTTGAAAGCTGTACATAGTCAGATGGCATAGCAGATGACCATTTAGAAGGATGTTCTTTTAGGAACCAATTTGAATGTATGACATCGTTTCTAAAAAATGTCAACAATTCCATAATTCATTTGAGGTATTTACTTGATAGTTTAAATTGGTATAAAGGTTAACTTGTAATTTACATGATCAATGTTTTCGTTATCAAAAAATGAACTTCAAAGAAAATTAAAACTTGTTGTATTCCAATTAGATTACTGTAGACTCGTTGCCTTTAAATAATAATCTAAATGTATTTTTGTAACAGATTTCTAAACTACTAATGTACAATTTAAAAAAATCCACATCATTTCGAATAGATTATAAAATGATCAGGTTTTAAACACTGGCGAATGAATGTGATTTCTTTAGAAGCTAGATTTAAATTGATATAGTGCCACTACCTCATTTTTTATATTTATAATTATAGTCGATTGTCAATGAATATGTTTATCAATATTACAATTTGTTATAAAGATGTTTATACATAGAAATTAAACCTTATATTCACGAACTTCACTTGAGGGACTTTAATCAAAGGATCAAGTTTCTTCAATAACCCATGAGGGAGCATTACATTGATATTAATGGCTTCACAACTAATCATACTTTTTCTGTCATCTGTTGTACATGGTACCAGATAATATCGTTATTTGCATACATAAACGTTTTTATTCATTCTCAAGAGCATATCGAATTTTATCACAACGCTCATGCTCATTAGAGGTTAAGACTTTACATTTGTGATACAAGATAGTACTTAATATTCAGTGATGCAATAGAGCAAACTTGAACCCATAAAGAACGCCCAAAATTGCAATATTGAACTGTGTATTTGATCGAGTGAGCAGTAGTTCTAGTAGTCTTCTTGCTTTGAAGAAAAATTAATTGATGTAGTAAGACTAAATAGGATCCATTCAGGCAAATTTATATTCCACGGCCAGGTTAATGGTAGCCAGGAATAGTGTTTGAGTCTGAAAAAAGCAGAACTAGTATGTGATAGTTGGCATAACGGAGGTATTATTATTCCATTTTAATATATTTCATATGAATTTAAAAATGCACAAAATATCAGACATTTGCAGTGTTCAACGATTTGAAAAGTTCATTTGTTCATTATTATGAAAAACTTAATTTAGATTTTATAACTGTAGAGGTCAAAAGACAAAAATAAAGATCAACAAGGCAAAGGCAACGTTCACAAGACGCGGCCCCCGACACACCAACTCTAGTTAAAAAACTGTATTGCTGCTATTCGGAAATACAAAGTGTCGATTCAAGCGGAAATGAATATGACGCCATAGACACATTTAGACATTTGTATAATAATTTATAAATGATATTTTAATATTTTCGATAAGTACAATCATTTTAATGAATGATGCATAAAGCATTCAACTCGAATGTTTTAGATAATTTATTTACACCAACCTATCGATATAAACAGGAACAAGTTATTATTATAATTATTGTTTTCTTCTGAAAAGCCACAACTTATCAATCATTTTGAACCTTTAGACCACAAGACAGCTGTGTCTTATTATCTATCAAAGTAGATCTATATACGGCAAGAAATAAACTGATAATTATAGCAACCTTCTGCGTTTCTAATGGTCTTAATATTCACATTCCGAAAAATACATCCTTCCTTTGGGGTAAAATAACAAATATGTGAAAAGTAAGACTGTGACGATAACAGCTCAAGTGTTGACTATTGTACTTTTTCTACATTTTTGTACTATTGTCACAGTGAAATATGCCCTGTGCAATATTTCAGGAATTAACAAAACCTCAAAATCTTCTCACTCATCATACATTATTTTATCATTTAAGCCCGAAAATTCTCAAGATATTCTAAAGTACTCTATAATTCTATAAAAACTTTTAGTTTATTTAAAAACGTATTTTATAGGCACAGCTACTGATACTTAACTTAAAACAGTTTAAGTAAAACTAAAAAAATTACATTTTTCATGTAGCTTTTGTCAGTAAAGTGTACACGCACCCTGATGGGTATGATACATAAGGACAGATGTTGACCAACATTCTGTACACATGGACACTGTTATTGATTTCTGAAAGTAATAAAATTTATCAAGAAATTCATATTTGATACATGTATGTAAATAGTCTTCTTATAAAAACCAATATTTTTGTAACTTCGCTTGTATTTTACCTGGGTCTGTACATGTATATTATTAGTTATAAAGATCGTTGACATGTTATATGGCCCTATATAAACGGCTATTTGTAAATATAATCCGAGCCGTTAGGCGAGGGTTATTTTTAAAACCCACCCAATTTTTATTTTAAGGGCCCCATATAACCTTTTCAACAATTTTTAAATAACGAATTTATAAAACGGGAAAGGGCATAAATTTTTAGTTTAATAATTTAAAAAATTTTTTCCCATGAATCAAAACAGCCCCCGCTGTATAAAAAACTATATAAAAATTTTTCCAAAATAAAAAAGACGTTAAAAAACGTGCAGTTTTTTAAGTGTAAATATTTTCATTTTTTTGAGTTTAGAGGGAAAAGCCGGTATTTGGGAAAGGGGAATAAAAATCAAAAAAACATTTTTTATTAAATTTAATTTTTTTCACCCCTATGAAAAGTGATTTTTTATTTTTGGGCAACTGTAATATTCTTTCGAAAAGAATTTGAGATAAGTTTGATAATACTTCGCGTTTGTAACGTCACTTTTCAGTGGATACTCGTGACATTCATATAGTTCTATATACATGGTTGTTGTCAATTTTCTAACAAAGCTCGCTTTTTTCCCAAAAAAGAGGTATGCAGTATTATAAATTCGTTATGAATATTCCTGACAGGATATATGACCCTTTATAAACGGTTGTTTGCAGTATTACCCTCGCCTGGCTGCTCGGGTTATATTTCCAAACAACCATTTATATAGGGCCATATAACCACTCAAAAATCTTTATAACCTATAACAATCACGACATTTGTCCTAAAGACAGTTTATTCACAAAAATAGAGAAAAACAATATCCCTAAAGAAAGTCCAACACGAATTGAAAATGTTGCAGGGTCGGTTTGATTGAGCCTGTTCATGGACGGTACTGGGAAGTGCAACTTACCCAACAAAGCAGTTATTCTCACTACAAATATACAATAATAATGGAACTTAGTGACATTTTTAACTGACAAAAAAGTATTTGTTATTGTTTGAATATTAAGCAGAAAATTAAATCATCTTTTTTAAGTTTTTTTTATAGAACGAAATAAAAAATAAGCATTATTTTCAAAGACATACTGATCAAACCGTCAATATAATTCAAAGACACTAACAAATCAAAAGAAGACGTACATTTTGTGATGTTCTCTTTCTTACATTGTGAGTGTTCTACAATCCTAAGAAAAAATAATTTATCATTGGACGTTCGTGGCTGTGGACATTACAGTACTGCTGATTATACCTTTTTCAGTCGTTAATGGTGGCATCGTGTTGGAAAACCCATAAACTGTAAAGTACAACTACAAAATTAGAAACATTCTTAAAAGAAGACACAAACAATTGAAAGCGCTTTTTGTATTTTTAGGAAATGAATAAGTGACATTTTTTCTATACCCTGTTATCCTCATTTTATTAATTTCCGCCCATTGTTTACAAGCATTTTTATTATGTGGGACCGATACCCTTTTGTTCATGGAAAGCACTAACTTGTCACATTAAATTTTCTATGATGATCAACGCTTAATATTTGGCTTTTTTTTATTCCTGAGGCAATTATTATCATACCGGATTCAAATACAATTAAACCGCAATTCAAACGATGATCGTATTATTAATAACGGCATTTTAATTAGATTTCAACGTTGCACATGCCACGCAAAGCGGAAGACTATGTTGATTTTCAGTTGTTGACTATGATTAAGAAAAGTGTGTATAATTTGACACGATTTGGTTAATTCCATTATTTTAATAATCGACGAATGTCTATTTTTGCATCCAGCTAACGGTTTTTACCATGCCTCTAGTAAGTAAATGATTGTTTTGTGAAAAGCCCTGTGGGTAAATAGTTAAAAGAAAACTTAAGAAAATTGAGAAATCATCAAACATTGTAAGAAGAACCTTGGGTTTAAATAAAAAAAATGATTATGAGACCACATAAATATTCAAAAAGGCCACAATACCTTTTTTTCAAGTTCCCCTACGTTGACAAAAATATACAATTAAAATTATTTATTCACTTATTTAAAGGACACTTTTATTTTAATGACGCCTTTTTTAAAGTGTGGTCATATATGAGAATTAGGATATTTTCATTAGTTTTAATACAAAACAGTGAACCATTCTTCTGCATGCAACTGGCATCTTGATTTTAAGAAATCATTATATTTTTCTATAAATACCATAGCAAATTGAGAGTCGCATTGAAATTAAAAGGAGAAGATTACAGCGGCATGCCTCAAGATGAGCAAACATATTTCAAGAAAATGCACAATGTACTAGGATTGTAAGAATAGAAAAAACGATTTAATGTTAAAGAAATAATGTACATGCGATTAATGACTGATTCAGTATTTATCACCTTATATCTTTTTTGCTAACGTATTTATCTAATGTGTTACTAACGTGACGAACGAAGTCCGAGCTAGTTTTTGCATATTTAACTGGTGTTTCGGTGATTCACGTGGAATGTAAAATGTCGTTTGCAATGTGTGAATTATTTTCTGTGTTCACTTCACAATAGTTTACTTTTAAATACATTTAAAAGTGTTCATGGAAAAACGCATGATACTCTAGCTGCTTTGAAAATATCATGCTTGCAATGTTTTATTGTCAAGTATTATAGTTAAGGTTATGCAGTTAAAGGTAAAGAATAAGGAACAGAATGTTTGTGAATTTTTGTCTAGATAAAGTTTGATATCTTAAGACACATATTTATTTACAATTGAATTCGCTTCCATATGTTTAAAAAATCATAATTTTATTGTAACGACTGCAAAATAACTTTTGTTTCCGTAGGATAAATGTCACATGACGCAAATAAAACGTCTTGCATGAAAATAATTATATCTCCCTTAGCTATGATGTTTCTCCACTTTTAGAACGACATTCTTGCAAACAAAAAAAGGGAAAGGTTCATGATAAATAGTGTTGCAACACGTTGCATATAATGCGATTATGTATGTCTCTCTACAAATGTTCATATTAATAAGAAATTAGTTTATTTAAAGCAATCATTTGTAAAAATTCTATCTTAAAATACCACACATTTCAGATCTTTTTTTATTTATACTTTGTGTCAATTACATTGTGCATGCCCTTTTTCGTTTTCAGAAACAATTAACAATAATTGCTTCTAATACGATATTACGAAAAGTCATAAACCATAGAAATGGCTATTTAAATATGATTTTTCTCAAGATGATCTAAATTAACTAAAGGATATTATTTTTATATATATTATAGAATTTTAAAAACATCGGTTTTGCTCATTTGTTTTTATTTCTATATTCATCATGTTTGCTCGAACAGGTGATGTTGCATTTATAGGTAGCTGTTTTTATTTTTATTTTGGAAAAATGAGATTCTTGTGATGTTAAGACCTGATATTTAAGGGTGAATTATTGAAAATATTCATAGAACGACAGCTGACAAATAAATAAAACACAACGACTAAATCAGTTCTTTTAGGCTTATTGTGTTATATTTTTCTGGTCCTTCGGGATCATTGGTGTCAGCACTATTAAATGTTGAGAATGGAGTATCGCTCAAGCCGGTGCTAGGGGGCGTGAGAGATGTTGCACTTAATCATCATCCCTCATGCACAGACTCCATCAAACCGAGTCTGCAATCTTCATGTAATTTAGCTGTGAGTGATGTTTCCGACGGATCACTTTAGTTTCAGATTTTTATATTTCACAACAGCAGGTATCAAGTGCTGTGTGGTAGCTGTAAAAAGTTGCACTATCCTCCACTTCAGTGTTGTTATATTTTTCTGGTTCTTCGGGATCATTGATGCCAGCAATATTAAGTGCTGAGAATTTTGTACCGCTCAAGCCGGTGCTACGTGGCGTGAGGGATGTTGCACTTAATTATTATACCTCATGTACAGACTCAATCAAACCGAGTCTGCAATTTTCTTGTAATTTTGTTGTGATTTAACGCCTTCCGAGAGATCACTTTTTTCCAGATTTATATTAATAATTTTTTTGGGTAAACACTATTTTTTTTGGGCGCCATTATTAACAAAAACCCATAAATTTGGGATTTTTACAATACTGCCCGTTGTGTTTTTTTTTTAAATTAAAAAAAACGTCTTTTAAAACCGACGGGTTTAAAATAATATTTATTTTTATTAATTCTTTTAAAAAAGAATTGTGCTTTCCGCCAAAAAATGATAGTGCATCAAAACCCTTGTTTTTTTTTTTAGTCCCATATAAAAGTAGGGAAAAAAGGGTTTATGCATTCAAAGATGTTATTTAAAGACGTTTTCGGAAAGTTTTTTTTTTGCCCCTTTCGAAATTTGCGCTGCCAAAAAAGTTTAATTCACGGCCCAATTACTTTTTAAAAAAAGGGTTATTTTGAATCCCAACTCGGAATAACTGTTTAAATTTCGGCTACAAACAAATAAGGAGTAATTAATACAGAATAAGTATTTCTAAATGTTCAGGAGATCGGTTCAAAAGAATAAGAGGGTCGTTTAGACAACATCATATAAAGGATTTCTCCTAGCATTGATGATGATTCCGCGCACACTTGTGACGAAAGTACGTCGACACTTGATTACTGGTAGACAAGTGGGCAAAAGAAGTTTAAAAGAAGTTTAAAATGATATATCTTAAAAATGTTAAATAAAAATCAAAAAAAAAATATCTATGAAATGTTCCAATTTTCAGTTTGTTTTAATTTCTGAATACTTGCTTACTGTTCTCGTATGTTAGTCGAGTGAAAGAAAATTTTTAATTGATTTATGGGGCCCCCGTATATTTTTTTATTTAAAATTGTTTTTTAAAAAAAAACCATTAATTTTTCAGGGGCCAATTTTTCATTATTTCATATAACATCAAATGAAATAGAAACTTTTATTTAATTTTACCCATGAAATATGGTGCTATATGAGTCAAATATATTTCATACTTTTTAAAAATAAATATGAAATATGATTATGAAAGTGGGCGGAGTCAAACTCATATTTATTTTAAAGAACTTCTTTCGCCATTTTGTTTGAAAATTCTGATAAATGCAAAACAAGACAATAATTATATTAGGTCTCAACCCGGTACGGAATTAGACCCAACCAGTTGTAGTCTAGAAAGTAGTTCTTTAAAATTTTGAAGTAACCCAATTTAAGTCATCTCTAGTTATATTGATCATAATTAAAGTGTATTTATTGCATGAGTGTAGTTTTTGTGTGTTACATGATGACTAACCTATTATATTTTGGGTCTCATTGGACTAAGATAGTGTTAATGTTTAAAGTTAAAGATAGTATATAATTTATCAAGAACAGTGGAATCCAGAATTAAGCCTCAAATGTGACTGATTTACTATAGAACAAAGAATACTAAAATTCACCGGGTCAAGTCCATTACTGCGCGCTGTGCAATTGCAGTTGCGTAGCAAGCAAGGGGGTTCGTAATCATTTTTCTTTGATAATGAAATTAAATAAAAAGTTACTTTTTCGTTTTTTGTGATATATGGTATATATTTTTACTCCCGCGTCGTGAAAATATGTGGTATTTTATCATGTTGATTGAAAATATATTCCATATTTCACTCAAACGAAAACATATTCTCGAAATATTACAACACGATTTTGTTGTAAATATAACAATGTATTTAGTAAAACACAGATATTTCTTAAGAAAGCGTGGTCATTTCGACAGTTGGCATATGCGGTAACCATGGAACACTCATTTTTGTAAGGTTATCTTTGCACAAAATAATGCTTGTTGTGTGTATTAAGCTATCTTATACGTGTTCTATTTTTAATAACACAATTTGGCTATTTTGACAGTTTTGAGATAAACGGTTACCATTTAAACTGCCATTTTCAAGAAATCCAATACATCAACATATGTTTTATTATATATTTTATTTTTGAATTTTACTTACCATACCAAAAATTTAGAAAATTCTATGAAAGAATTCATGTTTAATTTCATTAAACTGTAGAATATGTCTTTAAATGTAACATTCTTTTGAAAATGAATATAATTTGAAAACTGTATTTTTCTGTCAGTAAAATATAAAAAAGTCTGTGTAATAATAATAATAATATGTAATTGACGTTGGAATGAAAACAAATACGCTTAAATGAATCAATATAAAGCACAATTATGTATAGATTTGATTGCAAAGCAAATATTTGTGCCACAGATATTTAATTTGAATTTGCGTATTATTATTTATTTACATAATTTTTATTCATTTTTTTTATTTATTGTTGTTGTATCCCTTTTTTTTTTAAATTTGTTGTTTTGAATGCTGTTTTTATATTAATTCCCAGTTGAAACAGAAGATTTTAAAGAAATTAAAAATAGTTAGATAAAAAGCAAATTTTTAATCACATAAATGCTATTTATTCTCGTTGTTCAAATTTCACATTGATTTGGTTTAGTTGTTTTATTGTTTACCATTAATTCTTTTACCATGCAGAGCACGAACTGGAACCAAGAACCTTCAACAACTGGACTTACCATCATACAAAAAAAAAAACGAATTTGATCTTTATGAATTGTGAATGATCAGCCTCGGCCTTTCGCAAACGCAATACCGCCTAATATTCAAGACATATTACACGAAGCAGCAATAAAGTATAATTTGAAAAAAATTCAAAAGGTGTGATTGAAAAAACCGCTAAGTCCATTTTTTGCTTAAATGATTAAGTGAAATTTATATAAATGCATGAATTGTAAATAAAAAATTTAAAAAAAAAGAACAAAACAAAAAAGCTGTCAGATGTTTTTTGAAAACTAACCCTTTGTGCCATGGTTAATTATCGCCGAGTTCCATTATTTCAGAAAAAGGACAATTGGGAAGTAATTTAACTTCGAACCGCTTTCCCTTAGATAATTCCAAATTAAATTCAAGCCCAAAATGATGAGATTGTCACAGAATTTGTGATGTGATTCCTTAGATAATTCGAGAAGTATTCTAACAATTCATTGTTATTTGTCTCTCGATTAGATTAAAACAATTTTTTGTAACCACGTGTCACTATAATACAATTTTTTTAGACAGAAATATGGCAAATATGTAAAATTTCATTTGAACTTTACCTTAAATTCTAATAAACAGCGCGTTTAAGTTATTATATTTGGTTCTTTTAAGAAATCTCTATAATGCAAATATTGTATAGCTTCAAGTAACTTAAACAGATAAGTGAACGTTTTATTTGTGTTTTCGTTTTTGTTGTTGTTGTCTGTTTTTTTTGTTTTTTTTGTTGTTGTTGTTGTTTTTTTATATTTTTATGCCCCCGATAACGGCATACAGTAATCGCACTATCCGTCCGTGTATACGTCCGTCCGATAATCATGTCCGCGCTTCATCTCCAAAACCGTTTGAAAGAATTTTAGTGAAACTTCACAGAATCGTTCGCCTCCATACGTTGTTGTTCAAAGTATCTTGCACAGTTATTGCCACGCTATGGTCAATCTTTAGTAAAATAAGCTTGTCAGCGCTCCGGACAAAATCGTAGGGGAAATTTCAGTGAAACTTCACAGGATTGTGTGTCACCAAGCTTAGTTTTGCATAGTATGTTGATTTTTCAGAAAATTAACTTCGTCCATCCTTCATCTCCAAAACCACTTGAGAAATTTCAGTAAAATTGTAAATTGTGTGCATTGTGTCATGATTTTGTGCATGATTTTTTCTTTCACAGTTATAGGCCTTTGTATAGACTATTTCTAATAGAATTTTAGTTAAATTTTGGGAATGATATTAATCAAAGGCGGTATGGGGTGTATTACTGGTATTTTGGCATATATTTCGGATTGTATGTTAAAGCTTCTTTTTAGGGGCTTAAGTCACTTTTCAGAGACAGCTCTTGTTTTCTTGTTTGGTATGAACAGCCACACTTTCTTCAATATTTCAAAATTAATTAAAATACTAGACATGAACGTCTTCAAAATTAGTTATTTGAATAGCAATCAAATTTTAGCAACTTAATTTGCCATGAAATAATTTTTTCTTTCAAACATTTGTTTGCAACAATGCCTCTGTTTTGTTGAACGTGGGGGTTTTAAATGATTTTTTTTCTTGCTTAAACAATTCAATACCAATTCAAGGTAGCCTCACAAGAGATATATTTTACTGACTAGAGGCTTTAAAAATGGAAAAGAGACTTTTATTATCTAATATGAGTATAATGTTTAATTTCGTCCTAATTTGAATTAAAAATCATAAATATGTATTGTATTCAACAATGTACATGTATAAATAACCTCGTCATATCACCAGTTTAGACCCCTTTCAATAGAAATTTTCAAAATGGTAAAACTCAAAGGTAGATACATCCGAATGTATGTTATCCGTTGTCAATAATGGTCCCTTCAATATATCACAGTCGCTATACTTCATAGAAAGCAGCATGCAAGGAATTATGTCAAATGTATTGTTCGATTCCTTGTCAAAACTGTAAAAATAACTATAGAAAAATTGAATTTAGGGATTCCGAAATAATTTCTAAAATTTGCAAACATGAGAGAAGTATTTATACATAATAAATGATTGGCGCAATTGGTGTACTTGTTCATTTTCAAAGAGACCATTATCTTGATCCTTTTTTATGGTCGATCATTTCAATAAAGTTTTATGCATTGTTCTATCATCTGCAATTCTTTTATACTTGATATTCCTGCTATTTTGCTGTGTAAAGAATGATTTTCTCGAGGATTTTATGTGACCAGTTACACTCTTTTTCGAAAGAAATAAATGGTATATGTTAACACAACCAAGCATCAAATGTTATATCCATAAATTTTATCATAGTTTGGGGACCTTTCTGTTGAAAATGTGTCAGAGTAAAATCGTATACATATACATACATAGTGCGTTAATTGGAGTGCAGGTATTAGTTACCCGCACTCCAGAGCATGCCCATCGATTGGCTCATTTTTGCTGGGGTTTACTTATTGTGTCGGACGAGAAAGGGAAAGCGACAGAAATACATAATTTTTCCCGCGGTTTCATATTGTGACAACAGAAAACGTGTTTTTATGTTTGACTATAATACAAGGAGAAAGAACACCAAAACACTCGGCAATCTGATTTATTCTCGGGGGCTCCGCCCCCTTGTACAAATCAGATAGCCTCGTGTTTCGGTGCTCTTTCTATTACTTATACACAAGTACGTTTAAAAGTAACGCTCATTTAAATTTCAATTTGATAAAAGGTTTATAACTGTCATATTTACAAGAAATGCTCTTAAATCGTTTGGTTTGATTAGCAAAATACCGTAAATGATGAAACTTTGAATTATTTTGTTACAAGTGTCTACCATGAATTCTTTGTAGGATAATATTAACGTTTATGCCATAAACAATCGAATACAAAACGAATGTTATTAATCGATATGTGTTTTATGATAATTATGGCAGAAAGAAAAATTACTTTTAGCTGCCATTTAATTTTCAATATCAAAATATCAAAGCAACACGCCAGTGAAGATGAAATAATGACATATTTATTTGGCATTAATGATTGCAATGAATTTAAAATGTATGTCAAATTTTTTTTAGAATATCTTACATGGAAAACTAAATACGGTCGTGTTCTTTTGGGATTTGTTTCTACAAATAATTTACTAATACGAAGATAAAATGTTCTAATTTGTGCATATTAGATGACCACTTATTTCTTAAAATTTGAATGTATGACACTCTTTAAAGGACAGTTTCTATGAGCTGTTGATTACCTTAAGTTATCCACAGACAATTGGTAGAAATCTTAAGATTTTAACAGCTCGTTAAAGATCAAAATATATTTCTGTAATAGTTTGCTAAACAACTGACTTGCAAAATTACGTTTGTATATGGTGGTCTTATATAATTTGAGTGTAATACATACAAGTTTTTCACGAATTATTAAGGAATTAGTTTGACCGGGTATCAATATTTAACTTCATACAACAGTCCGTAATTGTTAAAAAAAAGTTTGATACTATTGTATTGAAATTTGTAGCAATGATGCTAATGTGTGAAATATAATCTAATTTTGTTTAAAACATTGTAAATGACAATAGAAATGAGCCAATTAGATCCTAGAATACAAGTTTATCTCTTTTAAATAATCAATAATTATGTTTTTTGATGGAATTGTATTAAAAAGTTCTTTGAGTGAATTTACAGAATAAAATCTATTACGGGCCTGTGAAAAATCATGACATTCAAGAAGAAAATGCTTGACAGTAAAATTTTCATTACAACCTACACAGAAAGGGGCATTGTCATTTGTGAGGAGATAAGAGTGGGTAATTTTAGTGTGTCCAATTCGGCATCGAAGAAGAACTGTTTGATCACGGCGGTTTGACAGAGATAGAGATGGTGACATATCAAGAGATGGGTTTATATCGTGTAGTTTATTAAAAACGGCATTGTCCCAATTTGCTTTCATTCAGATGATACGAGTTTATTTATAGCCGGTCTAAAATCACAAGCAGGTAACAATAAGTCAGTTTTTTTAAAATTTAATGATTGTTTAGCTAAAGCATCTACTTTTTCATTTCCTCGTATTCCTACATGGCTTGGAATCCAATATAATTTAACATATTTTGTTTTTAGTATATCATGAAATCGCAAAAGAAGTTTCTTTACCATGATATTGTCAGATTTTTTATTTTTAATGGATATTAAAACAGAAAGCGAGTCAGAAAATATCACAAAGTTATCGTGGGTATGCTGTGCTATGTATGACAATGCTAAATCGATAGCTTTTGCTTCAGCAGTAAAAATTGATGCATTATCTGGTAACCTCATACTAGATGTAAAATTATTTTCAAACACAGCCGCACCTACTTTGCAACCTTCTTTTGAACAGTCCGTATAAATATGTATAAAATCTTCATGTTCTTCCTTAATTGCTAGAAACTTCTCTTTGAAATATTCAGGTGAATTTGATGCCTTTTTTATATTTGAAAGGTTAATATTTATTTCCTAATGTGTGAAATATAATCTAATTGTGTTCACAAATGATAAATGATAAATGATCATAAGAATAATCGTTAGCAAATTCATTTAAGAGAAGGCAGTCAAAAGATGAAGTTTCTTCATAAAAATCCCAAAGAGAAGGCATTTAATTTGTACTAATGGCTTACACGATCATAACGATTCGGTATCAAACATTTTCTGTCAGCTTTTGTGTCGAGGTACTTGATAATATCGTTACTGGTATGCATATAACGTATTCTTTCATTCTCAAGGGTATATCAAATTTGGACATACCACTTTGAGATGGACCACGAGGTTAACAGTGATAAATCATTAATAATTTGATAGAAAAATATCCAATCTTCAATAATTATAAGTCCTACTGTAACCTTTTTCTAAAACTTGTAGTTTTTCGTTCCCATTGAGAATTCAGTTAAATCAATATACAGACTTATTCAAGGGACAGTAACTTTCTTTAGTACGATTAATGGTACGATATTTAATTTTACAACTTTTGCGTTGTGAGAACATACGTCTTTATGAATAAAACATATTCTGGTTTAAAGGTATTATTTGAATTGTGCAATCTTGACCGTATTCCTTTCATGTGTGTTTGTTGTTTTAAACGTCGATAGTGTAGTTAAGTGCACTACGGTATTTAAAATTTTCTTTATACATTGTTTGCATCTCAACGACAAATAGGTGTCGGATAGCAGGTTATACATGTGTATACATCGCTCAGAACGATTAAATATTGATTATAACGTGCCCCTTAGAAAAGGATATCACTAACGCTCATTTTCTGACGGAGATATTTTTTCGCTGCCGATTTTCACATTCGACTGTTCTAAATGTATTATACACAAGTAGTAAGGATGAAGAAAAAACGTTAAAGTGGCATTATGCCCATCCAAAGGTATATAGTGAGTGAACAGGTAAAGTCAAAATAAGGTTTCATTTTTCCAAATTTCCTTTCAATTTTGTACAAAAGTTATACAAATGATAGGCACGTAAAAGCAAACAATGTTTACTATGTATTAAATCTACAAATATTAAAAGTACAAAGAATTTTGTATACTACTCGTAGTATTTCTGTTATCAAACAAAACTTAATAACACGAACGATCAATACTTTTTTCGTTTTAGTACAGTATTATGCAAGAACTAAATCCAAATGCTAATATATATACTATGCTCAGCCTTGAGTAGAATATTTTTATCACAAAAATCTAAAAAATCTGTGAAATTCTTACTGAATATGTCTTGAATAAATAAACTAATAATGGAAAATTGCGTTACCGAGTACAGATCAAGTAGAGGTGATAAAATAGATAAATACAGAATCCCTAAAGAAAGCCCAACACGGCAAAATTGAAAATGTTGCAGGCTCGGTTTGATTGAGCCTGTTCATGGACGGTACTGGAAAGTGCAAGTTACCGTCCACGCCCCCTAGCACCGGCTTAGGCAGAATTCAACATTTAAACGTGAAATAGTAAAATTTTGAATTTAGAAACATCCGCAGATGTGTTCATACGGCGGTTATCATGGAACCTTCAATGTGACACTTCCGTGCCATTCCATGAAAAGCGGCGTATGGTCCCAAAGTAATAAAAAGCGTGTGCCCTAAACGAGAAAACAATGGGCGGAACTTAATAAAATGGAATTTTGAAAGGGGATCAGAGGTTATGTAAAGTTTTTTTTCTTAATATTTCTATTGAGACCACCTGTAGTGTGTACAATTTTTAACATAACATATCTGCTATATGTAAAGTCAAAACATGTTTATTTTGTTTGTTTTTTTTCAAAGAGAGCAGTGTATATCTTTAATTATTAAAATTGCAGGCCAAATGGCCGACAGGTTTATATAACTGCGCATTTGAAGTCAAACCGGGCATTTTCTCTAAGACTGGCAATAGACTTATTCATCAAAACTGTTGAGTTTTAAGATGGCATTTGTCATATAGTTAGAAAAAAGTTTATAGAAAACACTGCCCGCTTTTATCTCTGATTTTGCATGAACATTACATGCACGGACATATAGATCATACTGAACGCTGGAATCTGTCAATTGAAGATCAGTATTTTTTTACAATGACATTTTATCATTATGAACAATACTTTCATTTACAAATAAACAAAACATTTTCGTCTGTATTCAAAACATATTTTTGTATCAAAAAAGAAACTTTATCTGAAACAAATAGTTAGCATTACGTCATTGTAAATCAAAAACAAACATTGATTAACTGTGTACATTGTACTATATACGCTTCTTCGCATTATATATTATACATTTGTTTAGAAATAATCTATATCTCTTTTTAATTCCGCGGCTGCAAAAATTACAGGATTGGTAATTATACCTTTTTTTCAGACATAAATGGCATTATTTAGTCCTACACGGAAAAGTAAAAAGCTATAATCAAAGTCGTTCTAAAGACAAAACAAATATTATCAATAAAATGTAGAGCCTTTATTATTCTCAGATTTCAGGAAAATGAGCCTCTTATCGCAGGATTGGTGACACAATTTAAACATGAGATGAAATAACTTACACGAAGGCAATTTTAACCTTCTTTAAGGACAAACCACATTGACATGAATAATTTGTAAAGTATAGCCAGACTTGTGATATATTACTTTTATCACATTGAAAACATTTGTACTTCCTGCCTACGCTTTTTACAAATCAAGGCAAAATTGGACATCTAGTTTGAAGCTCGGTGTATTTTGGGCACTGTCGTCTAATAAAGAATATTGTATTGCACCTTTTCAGTACCCTTACAGAGTGACAAATATAAAAGCTAATTGATCACTTAGAAAGGCATGTAAACAACATCATAAAAACTACTGAAATTTCAACTACTTCAACACAAACTATCATAGAAAGATAATTTTTATTATTATGTTCCTTCCTTTAAAAATTATAGAGTTTTGATAATCTAGTTTTCACCAACATGGTTTCGTTATTTTGACTTTGATCACCATGACTAAATGTTGAATTCTGCCAAGCTGGTGCTAGGGGGCATCGACGATTGTTTGTATTTGACACTACCGTCCATGAACAGGCTCAATCAAACCGAGTCTGCAACATTTTCATAGTGAAAACTACCATTTACGCCCCCTATCACCGGCTTAAGCAGAATTAACATGAACTGGTACAATTTTGAATTTATAAATATCCGCAGATGTGTTCATAAGGTGGTTATCATGGAACCTTCAATGTGACACTTCGTGCCATTCCACGAAAAGCGCGTATGGTCCCCAATTAATAAAAAGCGTGCCTAAACGATAAAACAATGAACGCAACAAAATAAAATGGAATTTTAAAAGGGGATTAGAGGTTATAAAGCCTGTATATCACAGATAAGTCGTCAAAAGACAAAGTTAAAAAGCAGGCAACATATAAGGGTGATTCAACATTATTCAAGTAGGAATATTGGAACCACCCAACTAGAAAATGCCGAAAAGTTAAAACTAAAAATACCACAAGCACAACAATAATGTCGTGTTAAACAATCTTTAAGGATCGGAAATATAACATCTCTTACTACTGAATGTACGGGGCGATATTTTACAGCCTCCACACGGCACAAACAACGCTGATAATTTTGTAATTTATTTGACTGAATCAAAAAACATCCCAACTTTCATGACACTTTTTTATTGCAACGTTGAAAAAGAATTCTTAACGTTTAAAATAACATCTACGTCATTTCCCGGTGATCTCAATTAATTAGATTTTTTTAAGCAGTATTTCTTGTAATAATAGATAACAAAGGAAGAATTGTTAAGAATTTGAATAAACTACTCATATCTATTTTATTGAAAATGCTAGTTCGAAAAAAAACCTTTCTTATTGCAATTTTAATGTCGTTTTTCATAAGTGTAACGTTATCGGACTTCAGCTATTTGAAATGTTGAAAATAAAGTAATGTAGTTTTCTTAGATATACAATCTTCAATTTTGCACATTGCATTGTTATTTACAGTTGAGACTGCCTGGGTCAAGCTGAGTGACCCCTTTATTTCAACGAGTCCCTGACTTAATCCGACCTTAATTATTGTTGGTTAACTATACATTACAAGTAAAAACTATTTTTAAAGAAGAGAACAAAAAAAAAAATTATTATCCTACAAGTATTATGTCTAAATCAGTGGCATGTGTTTTTTTCCTAAGCAAGAAAGATAGCGTGAAAACATTTTGAAAACGTTTGTTCTTGATATACTAATTTCAGTCCAAAAAAAAAAGAAGCAACTAAATGTTAACACTGGAATATTTAGCTTTGTAATGAAATTAAGATTTAAATGGTAGTTTGGAGCATAATATTTAACATTTAAATAAAATTTAATACTATGTTGACACACACTTTCATTTTATAGTTACTAGTAGATAATTTCAATTTTAGCCCACGAATTCAATAGGCCGACAAAATGTACTCTGTAGATACAAGTTTCACATCTACAGAGAGTATAATGAAACTTTATAGGATATATTACAGTAGCATATATATTGCTTATATAAAGAGATTTTAATGATTGTAATATAAGTTTTTAAATGATATAAAATTGATGAAAGTTAAAGCAAACACTAACACATTATTGTTTATGCCTTTAAAACAAACTATATAAACATTAAATTCATTATTAAAGAATATATGATTATTTTTTAATAATTTTATTACCTCCCTTTAAGATTATCCAAAGATTGTATGATTAATGCAAATCAATGGTTTATAAACAGTTTTATAAACGCATAAGAAAATGAATAGCAAAACTTATAAAGTGAACAAAAAACTGTAATTAATTTCTTCATAAGAATAAGAACAGACAAATAATGAACATATGTAATTTACAGATTTTATAAATTGTGCAATCAAAGATGTTGTTTCAGCTAACAATTTATAGCAAAAGCAGGTCAAAACACACATTTTACCGAATCTCAAACAAAGCATTTTTTAGGACATAGAAAAAAAATCAAAGCCAAAAATATAAAGTTGATATAGATCAAAATCGATCTCTGTCATTCTTTAATCACAGTGTCGTAATATATCGTGATAAATGGTGACTCACACATAGTTATTATCTTCTTGTATAAGATTCTTATGTTTCGTTTTATCCCAGAAATAATGATGTCTGACTTGATTTTATTACATGTAGGTCATTGGAACAAGAACAAATTAATACTGTGATACAAATGTAGTTGTGGGATAAGTACGAAAAAGCATTCCAAATGTCAGAATGATCTAAAATTTCATTATATTTTGTGTAGATATTTTGCTTTATAACCGTTTACCACTTAAATTTTGATATCTTAGATCGAGTTATCACACATTTTATGGATATTATAATGATGATTATAATTATGGTAAAATGAACACGATGTAAAACGTATGGTTTTACATTAAATGCGATGTTTTGTGGCAAAAGAAAATTTGTTTGTGCTTTTTATGTAATGATATAATCGTTTGCATACCCTACACGTTTATATATGAGATATTTCGAATAAGTATGGACCTTTTAATGTACGCGTAGTCACATTGACTTCTAAATGAACGCATAGAAGGACTTGTTGTTTCAGAAAAGAAGAAACAATTTAATTAGCTAAGAGATATTTTCTTAAACTTTGTATGATTAAAGAAAATCTTGATTGAAGCAATTAAGGGATCACCATCCTAGTACATCCTTTCATACTTTATCTTTTTGTCATACAATAATATTTTCCATTATCAAATATTAAAGTGACATTATGCTCATGACAGGGTATGTACTGAGTGACAGGTGAAATTAAAAATAAGTTTACATTTTGCCATTATTCCACTTAACTTTAAAATATCTTTATAATTTACCTAGCTTAAACGATAAAATGACTCATATTGTCCAAGGATATTTGGTATTTTATTGTAACTTTCAATTTATAAAAAGAGTTGGAAAGTCTTTTTATATTTAGGTAAATTTATCTTTTATCCTATTAAACATTTTCCAATTTTAACAGTTACTCAATAAAGCTAAACTTTGCTATGCAAAAATAAGTTTTATTTCACTTTAAAACAACGGAATGATGATTCACTATTCAAGTTACTTAACATACTTCAATCAAAGTGATCAAAAAGAATACATATTTTATCAATTATGCTAACAGACTTAAATAGACTTTTGTTCATGTCAATTAAAATTGTTAATTCTCAACTGGTGAATAACCTCCGCTATTCATTTTTGGAATTGGCTTTAAACGTCAAATATATTTAAGTTGCGATAACGTCCGACCTGACAGAAAGGTCATAACTTTATTTGTTTCTTTCCAACATAATACTCTTTATTTGACAAACAATCATTATTCAATAAAGGGTCTCTCTTTCTTTAACTATTAAGATTTTTTCCCTATCCTATGAAATATATTATTGTGGTATGAATCACCAGTGTGCAACGTTAAACAAAGATATACATGTATATTATTGTATTATTGTTTTATGATAAACGTAAATAAGTTCCTTTTATTTCACTATGACATATACATATTTCCATGAATTACTTACTATTTAATTTTATTTGATAGTATTTCATAACTTAGAGAAATAAATAATTATCATGATCGTTTCGATAGCGTCATTTTAACCAGTGGCATAATTCACTGGTTTATACAACTTATTACTGGTCAGTAATTTTAGTATCTCGTGGCCACGACTTAGCTATCACGTGGCCACGACTTAGTAACTCGTGGCCACGACATAGGGTCACCTTTGTGGCACGTATATTTCCGTTTTTTTGTTGTTGTTTTTCTCGGAAGTTTATGTAAGACTGTCCTTTAAATGTCAGTGACCGCCATTTTAAAGTTGTGTATATCACTGGAGGAAAAAAAGAAAAGAGGGATTTTATTTGATTTTGTTAATTCTACATACATTCATAAAAAGACAACGTGTCTGAGGGTTGTGACAGACGATAAATAATCGTTGACAGAGTAAATATTCTAGAAGCCACCATGAATTTAGAAAACATAAAAAACATTGAAAGGCTGTCGCACGAACGCTGGGTCGTTCCGTTGAAACTGCCATTGCTTTTACAAATTGTATTAAAGTTATTGCTCGTATGATACTTAAAAATGCCCAAATGTCATCATGAGCAGTTTTGCATGAGTAAATAAGTGTATTTTACAAACTTTTAAAATGAAATGAAAAATAGAAACGATATTTAGTGATTGGTAAATTGAATGACGTGAACTGAAGCAAAAAGTAAAAATGAAGTTGAAGTTCCAAATGGGGAAAATCTTTAAAAAATATTTTTTTCATTGAAAACTGTGAAATTATATTTTGGTAATTTTCACTGTGAAATTATCAAATTTAATATCAGTGATAATTCAGTAATCTACTCAAAAGCATAAAATAAATTGTTGTAAACTGTAAATAACGTATGTCGTCAACAATTATTTTTATATTGAGTTTGTCGATCCTGCCGACATAAAGCATTGATTTACGGTAACCTGTGTCATAGTGGAGTCACTACTTCCGCGTCTGTGTTTATTTAATTGACTCAACTAATTACATTGCCTGTACGTCAAAATGCGCACCAACCAGTGCCTTGTACACTATAAGCTTCTTCGCACTTATTTTTGTTTGAACATGTTCTTTTTTCCAGATGTTTTGTTGACAGTTCTGACAACGTCATGCGCATGATTCTAAAATAAGTGTATCACAGAGAGATGAACAAGTTTATTGCTGATGCTGCACATCAAAGACGCCTCCAAATGATGTGAACAGTTAATCAGCATTGAAAAATCGTTCTCTATTACAGTTGAATATCCGAAGCACAAATCAACTTGTCTCCATGTTCTTGGTATGTGCTCGTTGTTTAATAATAAAGTTGCATATTTTGTGAACAAATAGAACCTAATGCATAAATTCACAAAATAATGCAAGGTCTGAAATTCAAAATAAATTAGATAACAAATAAAATTGAAATGATTGTACTAAAAATAAATTCAAGACAATATGTGCCGAGAATATACCCATTTAAATATTTTTACGAATTACATAATGTTCGAATGATTTTGAGGACAAACTGTTCTGCATTGATCTCCCCTTACAGGCCGTACAAATACAAATACAAATATCTTTATTTCTCTCAGGTCAAGACATTGACAACATCAGGTAAATAAATATTAACAAAGTTTCGAGGCTCAATAGAATGCATACAAAAAATATAAGCATATATAATACATGTAAAGGGAGAGTACCTTGGGTACTTTTAAAATACAAAGCATGTGCATGTAATAAATTTACACCTGTTATATGCATTTAATTTTCATTATATAAATTTTTCAAATATATCCCTAATAAACATACATACTTTTTTATATTCAAAATTACTATGGTTGTTCATATTCATAAGTTTATCAAAAGAATAAATGTTTCGTCTAATGTAATAATTGGGTCCTAAGTATTTTTTTCTTTGACGATCAAAATATTTACATTCTAGAAGGTAGTGAATTTCATCACCAACTGAGGAATTACATAATGTACATTTTCTCATATTAAGTTCTATCCCATGCCAAGATCCAGTTTCTACTGGTAATCTATGGTTTCTTGTTCTAAATTTAATGAGATATCTAAGTAAATTAGGATGTGTATTTGTGATATACTTTTCAAATTCGAATTTGTGTTTAAATAACTTGTAATTTCTACACTTTCCAGAAGTTTCTAAGTTTGAATACCAGCTGTTAAGAAACAGGTCTATTAGCTTTTGTTTAACTGTTGCGGTCAACCACTTTTGATTTGGAAAAAGATGTGTGTCCCAAATATTGTTCATGCCGCATTTGACGAGTATATCTCTAATACACGTTATCCACATAAAATTATTGCTTTGCTGTGTATTTAAAAAAATACTACTATAAAGAGCAAAATAATACATTGTTTGCGTTAGTTTAAACGTCCTTGGGACAACTATATCTGCCCAAAAAGAAACTAATCTTGATTCTATATCTACTGAGAGTGGTGTTACACCTGTTTTACCATACACTATTGTATTTGAGGTAGAAGATTTTAATCCTAAAATATATTTTAAAAACTTAAATTGAACTCTTTCTATCATGTCAATGTTTCCATAACCCCAAATTTCACATCCATAGAGCAAAATTGGTTTAACAGTTTTATTGAACAAATCTATTTGGATGTCAATTGGTAAGTATAGTGATTTAGCCTTTTTTTATCAAATTATACATTGCTATTGTTCCTTGTTTGGCTATATGCTTTTTTGCATTTAAAAAAGATCCACTCCTACTAAAGATAATTCCAAGATATTTATATTCATTAACAATTTCGATATTTTCATTATTATAAGTGAAATTGTGTTGAACTTGTCTACCTCTTGCGAAAACCATAACTTTTGTTTTTGAAGTGTTAAGAACCAATTTTCATTTATCACAATACGCTGCGTAGACATTTAAAGCGTCTTGTAGATCTTTAGCAGATTCTGACAAAATAACAGTGTCATTTGCATACAATAAAATAAAAAGTTTTAAAAAGTACATAACATTCCCATCAAAATCATTATTATAGCAATTAACGCCTTCGACTAGACCACTGTTGGAAAAATAAGCATGTAAATCATTTAGAAATAATGAAAATAAAAGAGGCGATAAATTTTCACCTTGTCTTACACCGGCAGTGCATGAAAAATATATTGATTTGTTCCCATTTGCCCTAACACAAGATTTTGCATTTTCATATATATTTTTAACAACATTCAAAAATTTACCATTTATATTAACAGCATATAGTTTACACCAAAGTCCTGAACGCCACACACTATCAAATGCACTTTTAAGGTCAACAAAGGCACAAAAAAGTTTCTTTTTACTTTTTTTAATAGATTAATCAAAGTATTTAGTACAAACATATTATCAAGTGTAGAAAATCCTTTTCGGAATCCAGCTTGGTATTCGTTAATCAAATTATAATTTTCAGTATATTTTTGCAGACGCATATTTAAAATTGCAGTGAAAAGTTTCCCCATACAACTTAACAATGTTATGGGTCTATAATTTGACGGGTCACTAACATCCCCTTTATTTTTATATATTGGGTTAATAATTCCAACTGTCCAATCATTTGGTACAATACCAGAATTGAAAACAACATTAAATAATTTAACATATACAGTTTTCATACTTGAAAAAGAATTTTTTATGTGTTCATTTATTACTTTATCAACACCACATGATTTGTTATTTTTCAGCGTTTTTACCGCTTTTTCAATTTCGTCACTCGTAATTGGCATATTAATTTCAATATTTTCTTCATCGAACAAGTCTGTATCAACATTAATATCAGGGGCATTTTCAATGTTTTGACTTGAATTCAAATTTTTAATTTAAGTATATAAGTCATTCAAATCAGCATGAATTTTACTATTTTTCTTTCCGTTAAGAATTGACCAGTATTGTTTCGGCTTTGTTGTATCTAAATTTCTTAATTTTGCTATGTTATTTCTCTTAAACTTTATAAAAATTTTATTCATCGTTTTCTTATACACTTTGCTTTTAACACGTTATTCATTTTTGTTTAATTCAGTATTTCTTAATTTATACATATATTTCGCTCTATGAAAATCACGGCGAGCTTTTTTACACTCTAAATTAAACCAACTAGCAGGTCTAGTTTCAGTATGTTTGTTAATTCTTTTCTGACGTACTCCAAAACTCTGTAACAAGCTATCTTCAAATATCTTAGCAATATTTCTAACAATAACATCTCAACTATCAGGGTTAACAACATTGCTATTTTCTAATACAGTCAAATCATCTAAGTATAACTTTGTTAACTTGTGACATATCAATATTGTTGACAAACAAATCACGTTTATCATTGTCCCACAATTTAACAAAGTCATCACATATAGTATTTTGCTCCTTTTTGTACTCCGTACTTTTAAAATTAAAATTCAGTTTAACAGGGTTATGCACATCGGACAATAATGGACAATAGTTCATTACACTCATACATTGTACATACTTAAATAAGTTTGTTGTGCAAACA
Organism: Ruditapes philippinarum; assembly: GCF_026571515.1. NCBI lineage: Eukaryota > Metazoa > Mollusca > Bivalvia > Venerida > Veneridae > Ruditapes > Ruditapes philippinarum. Next base: position 12,523 of record NW_026855905.1, on the reverse strand, counting down.
AAATAGTCAACAGTACTTATATTTTTACATGTTGTACAACCACTCATATCACCGATAGTCCTACCATTTAAGATATATAGACTATTACGTTGCAAAAAATCTAAAAATTTATAGCCATAGTTATTTGCATGCTTATCTTCATTGTTTCTTTGATGCTTAACATTTCCATCAGAAAAATCTTTAAATTGCATTTGCATTTCATAAAATAAATCGTCTAAATTATTTTCATGTAGAACTTCATAATCCGGATAAATATAATCATGTAACTGTTTAGTACGAGAATTCCAGTCTCCAAATAAACATATTTTATCATATCTGTGTGAAAAAATATCAATTTCAGATTGCAAGTCAGCAAAAGGATCATCACAAGAATAAATTGAATTTTCTGGTGGTAAATAAACTACACCATACAATATATTACCAGCTTTCGTCAGTTTGTTTGATAAAACGAACCATAATACATGAGAGCTTTCACTTTCTAGTAAAGTAACAAATGGCTCTAAGTCACGCTTGATAGCTAAGCATATTCCACCTGATTTATTTCTTAAAATGTTTTTTCTATGTTTGAAATGTAGCACAAAATTATCAATATTTATTGTATCTATTGTATCAGTTTTAGTTTCTTGAAAACCTATTATATCGTAATTTTGTATAAAACTAGTAAATTCAGGTATGATTTGTTTAGACGAGAGACCACATACATTTAATGACAAAAAAGAAATATCAGGCAAATAATACACATTTTCACTACATGTCAATACAGGTAAACAAGTAGGAGACTCTCCCTGTCTGTCCTATTGACTGTTTACAGTAAGATTCCCGTGCAGTTCGTGATCCTCGGGCAACTCGTCAATCAAATTCACTGCTGTGTATTCGTTTGATTGTAGCTGGGAATGTTCGATATGAGGCCCGTCCACAGAATCGGTTAAAGTCTTTGGGACGGTTTCATCACGTGGGCGTTTTAACTCGGTTTCTTCCAGAGGTGAACGCGGTGATCTTAAAAGTTTGTTATTCTGTTCATCGGTTCTGATATCACGGAGTGGAGTAAATCTATTTTGAGTTGTGACCGGTTTGTTGTACTTTCTTAACGGTTGAGTGAGAACCGCCTCTCTGATGGTGGGCGTGGTTTAGGCTTTGTAACTAGTAATTTAATTCGACAAGTGATATTGATCAAAGTTGAAGTAAGTGACACTGCCTCAGTTGTCACCTCTCTCAACGGTTAAGTATTACAACGATCGACTATAGACTGGCTCATTGGCACGTTATCTATTATGTAGATAAAATTAGATAATGATAAAAAGAATATGATATTCAAACATGGCACTATCACTTCAGTTAAACATTTATTCTAATCCCTTAAAGCTCTGTGACATGTTGTACATCATAAAAGCTATTTTTTATTAGAAAATTTAAAAACTGTGTGATTTTGTTAAAACAAAAAAAGTACACAAAATCATGTCTAAAATTTTCCCCATTGCTGTATGGACAAATGCATATCTACTAGACGCTTGCAAGCGGCGTCTAAATAAAAAGTGCACTTATTTCGAGATTTGAAGAATTTGACGTTATTGAATGTCAATTCAATTTTTTGTAATATTTATATTATAAAAACCTTTAAACATTTTAGTTGAATATTGTATCTGACATTTTTAATTTTATTGAAATATTTGAGTTATGAAGATTCATTACAGACTTCTTTGTTAACATTTAAGATTCGGTAGTACATACTTATTTTTGTTCAATATCTATTTTTGAACATGAAAATGATTTCTTCGGATTAATCAATTACTGAATTAATTATATTTGCATAGACAGAGATGCATACGAAAATAGTAGGAGTCGATATGATTCCACCACAAACGGGAAAAAACGAAAGCTTGCAAGTTTATTACTTTTCTGCAAATTTATGTTTCTGAATTAACTTTTCCTAATAGAATAAATCTTAATCATTAACCAGCAACGCACTTCTTCCCTTAAAATAACAAAAAAGAAGATAGCAAAAGCAACTGTTTAATTATTTATGTGATGAGCACATAGCAGTTCAAAAATTAATTTAAGGATGTTATTAATCTAAAATAACATGTTTTAATGTTAAATACTGCTTACGCCGGTGCTAGGGGGCGTGGTCAGTAGCTTGTACTTTTCAATACTGTCAATGAGCAGACTCAATCAAACCGAGCCTACAACATTTTAAATTATGCCGTTTTGACTTTTCGTTAGAGAATCTTTTTCTCTGTATTTTTCGTTACATGTTTCTTTCTCGTATAGAGGGATATAAAGACATAATTAAATTTGTTTCATAAGATTTGTTTACATGATTGTAGAATAATACTTTAAGCATTTCAACAAAATTATTATAACTTTGCTATCTTTTTGATTCTTTTGTCTGTCCTTGAGTTTGGATTATTTACTGTTCAGTCATTCAAGTTGTCTTTGTAGAAGTCTTTTTTCTATAATATCAAAGGTGTTGTCATGTTGTCACTCTAAAAGCCTTTATAGAAATGGTAAATTGAATGTTTTAGTAATATAAATAACTTTTTACACAATCTTATTTCCTCGTACGATTGAACTCGGATAGGATTCTATGTTAAGTGAAATGTAATATTCTATACCGTTTGTACCTCAACTTCATCAATTCTTTGTGTTTACTCTCTGAATGTGTTGTCAAATAGAAAATGATGATTAGTCATGCGTTATCAGTTATTTACGATTACTTGATTACGAATAGAGAACCACTTCAACAAGATAATCTAAGACAACAGTTGAACTCTTACGATGCTTCTATGATAACAATTCTCTGAGAAAAGCTATATAAAAAACAATTTATAAAAGAAGAATACGATTTTAACAGACTCAGACCGCGGTATTTATTACTTGAAAGCACATATAATTCATTTGATCAGAAACATCAATCACAATGTCTCATATTTCATATGTCGTACCTTTTTACTTCGTTGTAAAAAGTACTGTCATTTACTGAGCACTTTTTTTCAATAAGACAAATTATCCTCACAATTTACAGCAACGTTATTTGGAAGCAAATCAGGTTCCGATATGTGTAACTGTTCAAATAACAACTTAAAGTGATAATTCCTAATTGTGTCATAATTTCATCTGTTTAAGACTACTGTAAGAAACAATGTACCTAATATGCCTCCTTACCATTTCTTACAGTGCGTTTTGAAAATGCTTCGGATACTTAAGATATACTTTTCTTATCTTTCTGTGACTTATTTACAGAAACATCCTGATATAATGGAAAGTCAACTGATCTTGTCTTGTCTGGCGTCTAATAAATTTGTTTGGGGCATTTTTACTTGCTAACCTTTATTACCTTTTTTTACTTTATCTACCTTGTTTGGGGTCTTCTTGAACCCCTGGCCGCTGGTCCTTGTTGCTGAGTCGTTGTGGGGTTGAGTTCAAAATTGTAAACATTCATATTTAATAAACATTTTTCATTAAATCATGCCTTTTATATTTTAAAAGTGCAAATATTTTACTACATCCGGTTTTATCCTACATCTTGGATAATTTAGTTCTTCGAGAAACAGCGATTACATACATTTGTGTTGGCTTTCTGAAGTGCACTTGTCTCTAAACCATGTAATAAACCCTCTTTGGTCAAAAATAGAGAACACAAACTGCGAAAGATATATCTTCGAAATCAAAGTCTACTGAGTATTGAATTATATATTTGTCTTCTTGGCTTTCATTGATATTAATGAAAGTCAATAAGTTTAGTGCAACCTTATTTTATAAACGTTACAATACATAGTTTCTTTGCAATCCCCTTACAATACCTTATCCGTTCTTTTATGTCCCCGACGTATTATAGAAATAACTTCTGTAATTTTCCGTAACACCTTTTTTTTGCAAATCGTAGGCGTAGAGTATTGTGTAGTGATTTGTAACGAAGGTGCAACATGTTATTTATCACAAACTTGGCAACGGTATTTGTATTTGTTGCTTTCAAGAATGCAATTTTCAAATTATGACATATGCTTGTGAAAGCAAATAAGACTCACTACTAACTAACAGTAACAAATTCTCATGGAACTTAAACAACATTTTTGAAATTGCACTTATTATGCAATTAAATATCCACCAACTTGGATATGAACGTAAGTCCACCAGCTTACTTTGTAAAACTATTGCCGCGTGGATCTTTCTTTTATGATTCATTACTAAAGAATTAAAAAGAAACTGCTAGTTATGGATATTTTAATTGAGCTGAAAAAGTATTAATTGGCCTCGAAAAGTAATTAACAACTTCTGAATGTGAAATGAATGCAGCATATTTTAATTTTTATTTTGTTTTTAGTTATTCACGTTGATTATTTATGCTCTGCTATTCATTCTTTGCCGTGCAACTTATATAGTTTCATTTTTACCTGGGATATCAGTCTTGGAATTAACATAGGGTACTTGAAAGGAAATTATCTAAAGATAAGTTGGTGCCATCATAAATAATATTTGCGTAGAATTTAAAAATAAAATGAATAATAGGTTTTTATATCGAAACATTATAATTATTGATTTCATTCGATTTTAACATCTATTTCTGTTTCCATTTGTTTGACCTAAAAATAAGTGAACCGGGACATTTTTACGAAGACATACGTGATACACACATTTAGTATAATAAAAGGGGCCACATGAACGCTATTTGTTGCTTGGATATCACATTGGGTAAATATGGAAATACTGCAACAATGATGATCTTTTTTTAGGTTTAAATAAATTGATAAATACCAAGTAGTACTTAGACCACCTAGAACCTATTTCCTGTTGTTATTTCGTACCTTGCCGTGCTCCCTGTAGGTGGTGCCGTGTGGCTAGGCTTTAATGAGAGATAAATTCATTGAATACCACACTTCAATGTTGATCTGTGTTTTTATATTTTTTGGGAATTAATGTTTTCTTAGAGGATTTTATTTTAAAGAATCGCAGTAACACCTTCTTCAATATTTCATATTTAATCACATTATAAAAAAGGCGAGTCTGAAGCCTTCGTCATTTAAAAGCAATGAGGTTTTAGCAACTCTGTTACAATAATTTATTTTTCAATGAAATAATCTTAAACGAATAAGAGGTTATAAAGCCTGAAGATCACACATATAAGTCGTAAAGAGTAGGCATCATATCTTTCTGATTAATGTATATTATTCAGTTATGAATACTAGAAACCACCAAAATAAAAAAAAATATATAAGGAACTTAAAGTAACACAAACATAACGACAAAGTCATGATGAACGATCTTTCTCCAAGGAACAAACGTATAGAATGCTATAAAAGCATATACAATAAGGCGATACATTTTGAATTTTGTACATGTAAAACTATATTAATATGCCTTTTATGTTTCAATTCCTGTTAACTAGTAGTCTCACAATAATTGGTGGCAAATAATCATTTGATGTTGTTGTTTTCAGTTAATTGAAATATTGTCACTGGGAAGGCATTTAGGTTATTAACATAAATTCCCGACTGAAAAAAATGCATTATAGTTGTAACAGTAATGAAATTTACATTTTGAAACTAAAGTGATTTTAAAGAAATTATTGTTATTTAATCATTTGTGTTGCATCAAACCATATTTGTTCTAAGAAACTCTTATCGAAGAATTTCCATTAAATGACAAGTTCGCTTTTTTAAGTGACAGTATAAAAAATAAGTGTACTATGTTTTTAGCAAAAACATTTGAATTTCAGAAAATTAAAAGTATTAAGCTAATATCATCGGTTTTAAACAAACAGTGTCGTTGGGATTTTAAAAACTTAATTGCAAGAAGAAGAAAAATCTTGACAAACAGCAAACCAATTTTGTTAAGTTTTAATGTAGCACATTTTCAAAAAAGCATCTTGTTCCATACTTGGCCATCATTTTTTTAGTAACCATAAAATTTAGCGATCCAAAAGAAACATTTATTTTCTGTATTTCTTTTGAGGGGTTTGTTAACAAACTGTATTAGAGTTTGAAGCGTTGTATACATTGTATTTTCATTGAACATATTTTTTCCAGACAATTTCGAAAACAGTCAATTAAAGAAATATTTTTAAAACTAAAACACCAATATAAATACATGCATTTTATTATGTCATAACAGTATTTATCACCAGTTTAAGCACCGTTCTAGTGTTATTTATAAGTTTAAATGATATAACTCAAAATTAAATATATTCTAATTATAGTTTCTTTGTCAAGGAACATCCATGTGTCTCACTCGTCCTGTTGCATGTACATCAGCATAAAAGTGGAATGAAAATGTTTGGCGAAAACCGACAAAAATATAATGGAATAATTAAAAGTTTTTAAAAAAAAAAACATAGACTTGTGGGAAATAATTCCTGAAATTTGCATATCTGAGAGGAGTAATTAGACGACGATGCAATAATTATATTTGTTCATTTGCCCATGAGAGCATTAACTGAACGCTAATGTTATGACTGTATGACTGATCAGTTAAATTAGGTTTAATGCATGGATCTGTCAGCTGGTATGCTTTGATACTCGATATTCCTCGCATTTCGCATGCTTTCGGTGTATTATATAATTCTCTCGAGTAATTAATCTGTCGACCTACACTACATTTAGATAGGGATAAATGTATCATGGTGACAAATACAAACGTCATACGAACTACCGTTTTGATAACGATTATTTTAAATGAAATGATCATTAAATATAATTTAGATATTAATTAAAGGATTATGAATTTAAAGTAATAATGATACATGCTCTTGAATATTTTCGTTTGCATTGCAACATTGCTGTTAATACTGAAACGTTGAAATATAGTAACAGAGCCAGTCTTATCAACAGAAAGACAATTATATCATTATTGTACGACAATACTAGTAGATGTTTATGTTGTTTGTTCTTCTATAACTGTTGTACCCATATATGTTCTAGCAGGAGTAGACATTGTTATTAGAAACTACTAAAAATGTAGTTCATCGAATTATTGTTATAATTGCTGAAACGAATTATTTGAAGAAAAAAAATCATTGTCGGGCTAAACTGTAACAGTGGAGAAATATAGTTCTCAAAATGAAAAATGTATCGGAATTTTAAAGTGTAAATATCTACATAAATTTGGTGCAAAATGTCGAAATTTTGGAGAAAGTATTACATAAAAAAACGTTTAAAATACTTTTATGAAAGACATATGTTTGCATACTTTAAAAATGAATGACGCAGGCGCTATATAAATGAATGGATACAAACCTTCTAAATAGATAAATACTATTTCATTCCGGAACATTTATTTAGTTTGCGATTAATTATATTAAATATTTGTATTTGAAAGCTGTACATAGTCAGATGGCATAACAGATGACCATTTAGAAGGATTTTCTTTTAGGAACCAATTTGAATGTATGACATCGTTTCTGAAAAGGGTCAACAATTCCAATTCGTTTGAGCTATTAATTTGATATTGATATTTATTGTTTGGATTATTAGTTATCAACAAAAATCTAAATGTATTTGCGTAACAGGTTTCTAACCTACTTATGTATACTTACAAACATCATTTAGAATAGATTATAATTATAATGATCAGGTTTGAAACACTATAAAGGAATGTGATTTATTTAGAAGATAGTTTTATATTGACATAATGTCACTACCTCATTTTTTGTAAAAAATATACGAATATCAATGAATGGGTATATCAACATATCAACATTACAATCTGTTATAAAGACCTTATATTCATTAACTTCACATGAGGGACATCAAACAAAGGATCAAGTTTCTTTAATGACTCATGAGGGAGCATTACATTACATTAATATTAATGGCTTCAAAACTCATCATACCTTTTCTGTCATCTTTTGTACATGGTACTAGATTATATTGTTATTGGCATACATAATGTTTTTATTCATACTAAAGAGCATATCGAATTTTATCACAACGCTCATGCTCATTAGAGGTTAAGACTTTACTTTTGTGGTACACAAATAGCACTTAATATGTTGTCAGTGATGCAATAGAGCAAATTGGAACCCATAGAGATCGATGGATAGCTCAATCGGTTAGAGCGCGAGACTTGTAATCTCGACATTATGGGTTTGATTCCCGGGCTGACCAACTAAAATTACTAATCAGTCTTTCGGATGAAACTTTAAATCGGGGTCTCGTGTATGGATGCTTAAACACTTGGCATGCTAAAAAACCAGGAGTAGCTTCTGGAATTGGGGCATCTTTCTGTATCTGTAATTGCAATATCCTCAAAAATCTAAAATGACTAATAATCTTCTGATGGACTCGCCCATATGGACAGCCGGTGGCGAGTTAAATATAAAATAAACGCAAATACACACACAAATAAAGAACGCCCAAAATTGCAATACATGTATTTAATTGTGTATTTGATCAAGTGAGCAGTCATTCTTGCTATGAAGAAATTAATGTCTTAATGATGTAAAAAGACACAGTATTGAGTCTTCCATTAAAGCACATTTATATTACACGACCAGGTTAATGGTACGCTGGAATGGTGTTGAGTCTGAAAAGAGCAGAAGTAGTATGTGATAATTGAGGTATTTATTATTATTCAATTCCAATATAAATCATATGAATTTAAAATGCACAAAATATCAGACATTTGCAGTATTCAAAGATTTGAAAAGTTGATTTGTTCAATATTATTAAAAACTTAATTTAGATATTTAAATCTAGAAGTCAACTGTATTGTTGCTATTCGAAAATACAACGTTACGATTCAAGCGGAAATGAATATGACGCCATAATCACATTTAGACATTTGTATAATAATTTACAAAAGATATTTGAATATTTTGGATAAGTACAATCATTTTAATGAATGATGCATAAAACATTCAACTCGAATGTTGTCAACATTTTATTTATACCATCTTATCTATATAAACAGGAACAAATTATAATTATTGTTTTCTTCTGAAAAGCCACAACTTATCCATCATTTTGAACAATAAGACCACAAGACAGCTGTGTCCTTATTATCTATCAAAGTAGATCTATATACGGCAAGAAATAGATTGATAATTATAGCAACCTTCTGCGTTTCTAATGGTCTTAATATTTACATTCCGAAAAGTACATCCTTCCTTTGGGGTAAAATAACAAGTGTAGGACAAGAACTATTGTGACGATAACAGCTCAAGTGTTGACTATTGTACTTTTTCTACATTTTTGCACTATTGTCACAGTGAAATACGCCATGTTCTATATTTCAGGAATGAACAAAACCTCAAAATCTTCTTACTCATCATAAATTCTTTTATCACTTAAGCCCGAAAATTCGCAAGATATTTTTTAAAAGAAAATACTCCATAATTCTATACTTTTAGATTATTTAAAAACGTGTTTTATAGGCACAGCTACTGATACTTAACTTAAAACAGTTTAAGTGAAACTTAAAAAAATTACATTTTTCATGTAGCATTTGTCAGTAAAGTGTAAACGTATCCAAGATGTTGACCAACATTCTGTACACATGGACACTGTTATTGATTTCTGAAAGTAATAAAATTTATCAAGAAATTCATATTTGATATGTAAATAGTCTTCTTATAAAACCAATACTTTTGTAACTTCGCTTGTATTTTACCCGAGTCTGTACATGTATATTATCAGATCGTTGACATGTTATATGGCCCTATATAAACGGCTATTTGTAAATATATTGCAAACAGCCTTTTATATACGGCCAAATAACCTTTCAACAATCTTTATAACGAATTTATAATACAGCAAGCATCATTCTTAGAGAAAAAAGTAAGATTTCTTCATGAATCGACAGCAGCCGTGTATATAAAACTATATAAACGATTATCCAATGAAAAATGACGTTACAAACGTGCAGTATTATAAGTGTAAATACTTCATATTTGAGCTTAGATGGAAAAGCCGGTATTTGGGTAGAGAATAAAAAAACATAACATTGTAATTAAGTAACATGTAGTACCCCTAGTGATAGTGATTTTGAACTTTGCAATCTAAAAGCTTTTTGGTTTAATATTCTTTCGAAAAGAATTTGAGATAAGTTTGATAATACTGCACGTATGTAACGTCACGTTTCATTGGATACTCGTGACATTCATATAGTTCTATATACACGGCTGTTGTCAATTTTCTAGGAAATCTCACTTTTTTCCCAAAAAAGAGGTTTGCAGTATTATAAATTCGTTATAAATATTCCTGACAGGATATATGACCGTATATAAACGGTTGTTTGCAGTATAACCCTCGCCTAGCTGCTCGGGTTATATTTCCAGACAACCATACAAACTCCTCACACTGATTACCTCCCTTGGCAGAATTGTAATCACTGCCTTCACAGACGTCACATGATGATGAAAGTCACATGACGTTACGTCGAAATTCAAATGTAAATATCGACCGTTACATAGAAAATCTAACGTCATTTTTCTCTTTCTGTTTTATTTTTAACTTTTTGTACCTACGTCCGTTATATTTTAACAAAAAATTATCAAAAGTACACAAAATAATGAAAAATAAATTAAAAAGCTAAAAAATATAAATATCCAAATTTGGATATTTCAATGTTTGTGATGGCAGAGATCTCTGTACTGATAAGGGGAGATCACTGCGTAGGAGATTGACAACCATATAGGGCCATATAACCAGTCAAAAATCTTTATAACTTATAACATACACGACATTTGCCCTAAAGACAGTTTATTCCCAAAGCAGTTATTCTCACTGCAAATATGAAACTTAGTGACATTTTTAACTGACATATAAGGGATTTGGTATTGTTTGAATATTAAGTAAAAAATAAAATTATCTTTTTTTTGTTTTTTTTTAGAATAATAAAAAGAAATAAACATTAATTTCAAAGAAATAGTGATCAAAGCGTCAATGTATTTCTAAAACACTAACGAATCCATAGAAGGCGTACATTTTGTTAAGTTCACTTTCACGTAATGTTAGTGTTCTACAATCCTTAGAAATAATTTATTCATCAGTGGAAGTTCGTGGCTGTAGACATTACAGTCCTGCTGATTATACCCTTTTCAGTCATTAATGGTGGCATCGTGTTGGAAAAGTCCTAAACTGTAAAGTACAACTACATAATTAGAAACATTCTTAAAACAAGGCTCAAACAATTGAAAGCGCTTTTTGAATTTTTAGGAAATGAATGAGCGATTTTCTTTCTAAGGTACGTGTATTTCATTCCTTGTGATCCCCATGTTGTTGATTTTCGCACATTGTGCACAATCATTTTTTTATTTGGTAACCATAGAACTTTTTTCATGGAATAGCACTCGCGTGTTACATTAAATTTTCTATGATGATCAACACTTATTAGTTTTCACTACAGAGCCAATTATTATCATACCAGATACAAAAACAATTAAACCTCAATTCAAACGATGATTGTAATATGAATAACGGCATTTTAATTAGATTTAAACGTTGCACATGCCCTGCAAAGCGGAAGACTACGTTGATTTTCAGTTGACTGTGATTAAGTGTTTATAATTTGACACGATCTTTGGTTAGTTCCATTATTTTAATTATAGATGAATGTCTATTTTTGCATCCAGCTAACGGTTTTTACCATGCCTCTAGTAAGTAAATAATTAAGAAACTTAAAAAATCATCAATTACCTTGGGTTTAAATAAAAAAAAATGATTATGAGACCACATTAATATTCAAGAAAGCCACAATACCTTTTTTCAAGTTCACCTACGATGACATTGTTTTGTTAAAAGCCCTTTCGGTAAATAGTAAAAAAAAAAATAAGAAAATTGAAAAATCATCAAACACCTTGGGTTTAAATAACAAAAATGATTACGAGACCACATTAATATTCAAGAGAGCCACAATACCTTTTTTTCAAGTTCACCTTCGATGAAAAAAAATATACAATTAAAAATTATTTATTCACCTATTTATTAAAAGACATTTTTATTTTAATGACGCCTTTTTAAAGTGTGGTCATATATGAGAATTAGGATATTTTCATTAGTTTTATTACAAAACAGTGAACCATTCTTCTTCATGCAATTAAAGGTAAAGAAATACAATAAATAAAAAGGAACAGAATTTTGAATTTTTGTCTAGATAAAGTTTGATATCTTAAGACACATATTTATTTACAATTGAATTCGCTTTCATATGTTTTAAAAATCATAATTTTATTGTAACGACTGCAATATAACTTTTGTTTGCGTAGGATAAATGTCACATGACGCAAATAAAACGTCTTGCATGAACATCATTATATCTCCCTTAGATATGATGATTCTCCACTTTTAGAACTGTATTCTTTCACAAAAATAAAAAAGAGAAAGATTCATGATAAATGTGTTGCAACACGTTGCATATTGTACGCCTTGATACAATTGTTCATAGTAAATAAGAAATTAGTTTGTTTAAAGCAATCATTTGTAAAATTGCTATCTTAAAATACCACACATTTCAGATCTTTTTAATTTATAATTTGCGTCAATAACATTGTGCATGCCTTTTTAATAATTTAATGATAATTGCTCTAATA
>NW_026855904.1:97500-118066 GCF_026571515.1 Ruditapes philippinarum | reverse complement strand
AAAGTGCAAAAAATATTGACCATTTGAGTGTTTACTTGATACTGATTACAGAAAATTTGAGATATATCACAATTGATTTATTTTTCTTAGCTTTGTCTCCCTTTATAATGTCATGTGTTAAAATAGTCAAGCTTGCAGTTTCCTCTGGTAGCTCTAATTTCACTTGTTGCTCTTGTCAAAAAAAAAGGCAATAACGGTTTATGATTGGACGCTACACATACATGTAACCTAAATATTATATTTAACATGTGTGTCATAGAATAATTGTATCATCTACTGTTCATTTACTGAATTGTGCACTTTATATTTATCAACCGGCAACACCCTTCACTCATTGAATTATCTGCCCCGAAATAGAAAAAAATAGTTATTTGATCCTTCATACGTCCCAACTGCAGTGCCTTCAGCACTTTGATTTCTTAATCTTGCCCTCTTACAATGCCTCCTTTGTGGATATATAAATAAACCTGGGACATGGATATACGATTTCTCGCGCGTTGCTAGGTAACACGTAAACTATTCGTGTACAAGCGTTCTCAAGTGTCGCTAATGTGAAAATAACGGCAGTGTAAATTTCACGACGGGTTTTGATAGTACGAGGTGATGATTTGAGATTAAGATTTTGTTAACGGTTAAAATGAAAATGATAGTTCGATTTATGATGTAAACGAGCGGATGGTTAACGGGGTAGAAAATTCGTGACTGTAAATTTACGACATCATTATCATTACAGACGGTGAATCGGACCGCTTCTTGAGTTATCGCTCATCTTTAATGCAGATGCATATTTTGGTTTATTGAAAAAAAAAGGTTATATTTCTTTCAGCAGTAGGACTATGATAGCCTTAAATCGCTCAAGGAGTCAAAGGTCAATATTTCTACAAGGAAAAGGGTCAACGCGCCATGTTTTCAATGTAATCCATGGTCAGATTCTGTTTTTGATTAGTTGTCAAAACTTATAAAAGTATAATGCTAAAATAATTATAAAGTCAAGTGCAATACTGAACTTTCCCTTCAAATGTAAGGGCTATAGCTTTAAATGCCCATTAAAGACACATTCTGACCTGGAAATCCTATCAATTTTATTCATTTATCATTTTTTAAAACCCTTTGTTATTTTTTTTACATTTTCCAACAGGAACCTGAATTTATTATTATTATTATTATATTTTTTGTTCGTTTGTTTTGTATTGCAGTTTCCAAAGAAATGCTGATTCGCCATAATCTTTTGTTACATAAGCTGTGTTGCAATAATTAAAGTGAATTTGTGTTTTCTAATGATGTTAAAATACTACTTAGTTCCCCTGCACATTAATTATATAGTTACTAATATCGCCAATAATTGTTGAACAGCTTACGTGCTCTACATACATTATTAAAGCAGCACGCCTCCAGATTAATGCTTATTTTCATGAAATTTGTGAAAATGTAATTGAAAGCATAATATTGTATATTAACCAAAAGGAAGCAATGTACATATTGTCAATGGCACTTTAAACCTATGTAAATTACAAAAAGAGGGCAAAATATGCACAAATTGCCCTTAGTGCGTTAGTAACGCAGTAGAAATATAGTTACACAGAATTTAAAAAAATAACCATTTATTGCCCGTGACATGTCCATGGTTACTCGAATCTTGAATCTTTCTACTTTTCGTACACTCTTATTACATTGTTCTCAAGTTTGATTTAATCGAAATATTTTCGCTCATCTGGAGGCATGCTGCTTTAAAGTAGCACGCCTCCAGCTTTATGCTTATTTTCATGACAATTTTGAAAATGAAATTAAATGTATAATATTGTATAGTGACCAAAAGGAAGCAATTTTCACATTATCAATGACATTTACAACCCAAGTTGATTACAAAAAGAGGTTAAAATAAGCAAAAAAGCCCTTACTGCGTAAGTAACGCAGTAGAAATATAGATACACATAATGAAAAATGCACCATTAATTGCTCATAAAATGTAACTTATTACATGAATCTTGAATCTTTCTACTTTTCCTAAAATCTTAGAACAATTTTACAAGTTTGATTTATTGAAATACATTTCTAAAGCATGACAATATTGATTTCTGAGGCATAATGTGCCGTTTATGATCCCATAGCGAACCAAGATATATAAAATATCTTAGGTCTATGCTTCCCTTGTGGAGATACATCAGGCACGGACGGGAACGGGAACCTGAGTAAAACCACAGACGTTACGCAATCTAGATGGATAGGTTCCTTATACGAAAAAGCTGTATTCTAACCTACAGCGGCCAAGAGCAAGTGGTTTGAAGTTAACGACCTTAACCACTCAGCCATGGACAACAACATCTATACGAACTTTTGCAGAGATTCGCGCAAGTTATATTCTAGAGAAGATGCATCAACGTTTTCAAGTTGTCTGGTTCCCTGCCTACATTTACTATAGAGTTGTAGTGTAAGGGGAATGAACTCCACACTAAGTTGAAAAGTTGCTTTTCGGAAGAATGTAGGGAAAGTCGACGGACGGACAGCAGTCTATCATTAAAGTACACTCTTTGGCACTTTGTGTCAGATGAACCAAAAATCGCCGTTATAAAAGTTACCCCTACATAGAGCTTTCGTACGGGTCATTTAAGAATTTGCCTTCCGCTCTGCTAAACAAATAACATGAAAGGAGAAATAACGAAATAGCACATGTCCAAACCTACATTTGCCTACTACATTTTCATCTTTTTTATTCGATTCAATGGTAATTAGTCATATCGTTATCGCTGGAATATTTCTTTGTATATTGATTAAATAATACCAAAGTTACTGAACTGATATAATGTTGTTTATAACTCTGACGAGGCACTAATAGATCTGAGCTGTGGTGGTGGGTTGGTAGTTTTCACCCCGGATCACGACAGTAAAGCAAACTGAATTTACCAGAGCACAGTTCAGCAATGCATCGTTCCTTAGCAGGCTGTCAAGCAGTTTACCAGTACTAGTTGCCTTTACTTCCACAAGGAACTAAAACTTCTGTATATGCAAGAACAGAGGTACAGTGCGAATGACCATAGTAAGATTTCATGATCAATCACAACGAAAGTGACCTGCCTCGTCTTGAAATTGAATCCGGGTCGCCCGATTCACAGTCCAACGTTCTAAAAGTTCAAGGGAAAGTTATTTTTGACAATTTTTACACCCCAATCGCAGGGTTAAATTATCCAGTTTAGAGAAAATGTATAAAATCTGACATAAAATGTAATTTCTAATCAACAATTCCTTCTGAAAGAAATATTTGTATGAATTTACATCAAATAGACAGGGAACATAAAACTTAACTTACAAAGAGACACTTTTCAAGTTTTGTGCAAAATAGTAACAGTTCTCGTGTCCTTCTATCTTTCATAAACAGTGGCAATTTTCAAGTTCTGTACAAAATTATAGCATTTTTTTCATGCGGCATGTTCTATGCTATGTGTAAAATAGTAAAATTTTTCACCTTCTCTACAAAATAGAGGCTTTTTTGACACCCTGTACAAAATAGTGACAATTTCTATGTTTTGTGCAAAATATACTTTGTTACTTGACTTTACATGTTTAGTGCAAAATATTAACATTTTTCATGTTATGACACTTTGCTTCTTATCTACAAAAAAGTGACAATTTTCATGATGAGTGAAGTGAGTGAGTGAGTGAGTGAGTGAGTGAGTGAGTGAGTGAGTGAGTGAGTGAGTGAGTGAGTGAGTGAGTGAGTGAGTTGGTGAGTTGGTGAGTTAGTGAGTGAGTGAGTGCGTTGATAACACAATTCCTATTTTTTTTACAATGTACAAAATCTAGAGACCTAGGGGTGCTTTAATGTCAAACATTTTCTTACCTACTTCTTGATATTTTATTGCTTTGGTCAGATTAATAACATTTGGAAATAACAAGATTGTTATGCTGTATACTAAAGGTCATTATCATTATCAACTCCCGGCAAACAGTCAAGCACATATTGTTTAAGTGTATGCATATCTTAAAACAAACTATACGTTTATATTTCTGAGACAGGCTCGTCTGGTACAGAGTTTAATCATTTTATATCATACCCAGTCTCAATAAATCGTCCCTGCACGCGACGATAGCCTTGTTTAACTGTTATCTCAAATTGAATAAATTTGTTTGCAAAAATTCTAAAGTTGAATTGATATAGGGGCCGTCGATTGAGATATACGGCGAAATGTTGCGATTTAATTTCGCGTTACTGGCACTCAAATACTGATAAGAGTAAGGGCCCCTGGTTACTAAGTAATTCCCCTTGGTAACGGAGATATTGGAGTCTTATAGCGGCTGTTGCGCGGATTGGAAAGGATTGTTTTCACTGATTACGACTATGTTTACATGATTAAAAATGTTGATAATTGAAATTATTCAATAATGTTTGTGTAAAGTATATACATACCAGATATCATTCAGGGGGAGGGGGGGGGGTTATTTATTTGTTTTTCCCCCCGAAAGCAAAATTTCAAATTTTTGAAATTTCAATGACAGAAAAAGAACATTGACAATGTTGACGCAAGTTAAGACCTGTGATTAAACTGTCAATTTTCCATGTTAACTTTTACTCGAGGTACTACCGATCATTATTCTTCTGCAAACCAATGTTTACATTCACTATGATAAATTTAAACACAAGTTGCTAAGCCATCCGGAATGTGTCAAGTCAACATGGGTAAAATCCGAGTACATCCAATGTCAGATAGGGCATGGATAAAATCTGTTTTATTGATGATCCGTGTATTAAGTAGCCTATCTTATTTACCGACTAGATCTTCACATTGTTTATTCTCACGCACGGCCCATAGCAACTGATTCTTTATTTGAATTCGAAATTCCTTTTATATGGTGGCTAATTAGTTCCACGTACAATTGTAATGTACCCATGTGTTCGCATGGTTGGGCGAAAACCTATATAAACGTTGACTCTTGTGATTTTTTTTTCGTGTTTAAAGACTTTGAGACTGCTGTTTAAGAACAAAAGGAATCAGTTTCTACAAAATATATTCCAATTTGATTGCGTAGGAAGCTTTAAGCGTAAAGGCACACTTTCGAACCCGTCCTTGTAATCAACCATGCAGTCCTAAGCAACGCGTAAAGTATCTTGCTCAATGGAGCAACGGCTTGCCCTTGACGGGGTTTGTACCCACCCAGCCAGCAAGCCTTGAATTAACGCTTGGCAATGTAACAAAAAAAAGATTCACAGTTTATTCGTATTTTTGTATAGACTTTTTGCCTTTCCGCACCACTACGCAGAGAGGCCATGGAAGAGTTTCCCTCCAGTAGCTTCGGGTGTTGAGCTTTTATAATCAACATACGCACTAATTTCTGTACTAGTCGGTAACAAATAATAATAATAATAATATCTTTTATTCCTCCAATATTGAAGAGCATAATACATGTAACAAATTAATATTAATTTACAGATAGTAAATAGAAATATATGCGCACATCAATCAGAATCAAATTAATAAATGAGTACTTAAGAATCTAACAGGTGTCTAATCGACAAAATAAAGATCGAAAATGTCAGACAATTTAAGCGTTATTCATAGTAACAATTATTAAGCATAAACAGCTGACAAAAACAATGTCCACTGGTTCAGAATTAACTAGATACGAAAACGAAAGGCTAGTCAATTTACAATGGAATTTGTTCCTGCATGCATTAAGTATATAAAGCAGTAAGTGAGGGTAAACTATAACGAGAATACATAGTTACATTAAATAATGTAATTTGAGTAATTCACATAAAAAACCTGATAGCAAATGCATTTGTTCTATATCACACTAATCGAACATTTTGCAAACACTATCGGCAGACTGGAACGCAATCTAGGCTACATGCTTCAATTGAACCCGGGCTACATGCTTCAATTGAAACCGGGCTACATGCTTCCATTGAAACCGGGCTACAGTCTTCCATTGAACCCGGACTAGAGTCTTCCATTGTAACCGGGCTAGAGTCTTCCATTGAATCCGGGCTAGAGTCTTCCATTGAACCCGGGCTAGAGTCTTCCATTGTAACCGGGCTACAGTCTTCCATTGAACCCGGGCTTACAGTCTTCCATTGACCCCGGGCTTACAGTCTTCCATTGAAACCGTGCTACAGGCCCTCATAGCCTTTTGTATTAACGTCTCAACCTAAATTACCTACTCCTCAGTGCTGTCGGTTTGTATCCTGCAAGAGAGATAGGATTCTCTTTGTTATAATTCCTGAGAGAGTTATTATGTAGTTTGTTAAAATTATATGAGCCGCGTCATGACAAAACCAACATAGTGCGTTTGCGACCAGCATGGATCCAGACCAGCCTGCGCGTCTGCGCAGTCTGATCAGGATCCATGCTGTTCGCTATCAGTTTCTCTACTTGTAATAGGGTTTGTAAGCGAACAGCATGGATCCTGATCAGACTGCGCGGATGCGCAAGCTGGTCTGGATCCATGCTGGTCGCAAACACACTATGTTGGTTTTGTCATGACGTGGCTCATATACCTATACACTTATTATTGTTCCTATGAAATCTTATTTGAAAGCAACAATAAATAATAGTACAGAATACCCAACTGCGCATTTGCATATAAATTTAGCGATCTAAAAGCTATTTTTTATGAAATTCTTTAAGTTATTTGTTACAGATTTTTGGTTTTGTTTTTCGTTTACAATAGACAAAAGAACACACACAATGGAAGAAAAACCCTGTTACAAATGCATTTTCTCTTTATTTTAATGTAAAAGGCACGTGCGTTATAAAATACACCCTGTGCAATTAAATTCCGATACTGTTCTTTTTATCCAGATTAACGTTCACCTCTGACCCAACAATTACTGATTTAAACAATCTTTGAATTGTGGCTTTTATTTTCGTAAAAAGGCCAACCCGTCTGCACCGACTTGACTTCAATTTCACTTAAAACTTGTTACTTTCCTTTTAATTTAACAAATTACACGTAATATAATACTGATGGATTGTTAATTTTTATCGCGAATTAATTTAGATGGCAAGATTGTTTATCGATATGCTTTATTTCAATTTCGTTGGGTTCAATTGATACGCTTTGATACAATTTCGTTGGGTTCATTTGATACGGTAGGTTTTTAATACAATACGCATATTCGGTTTTCAATTTTTATATTTAACCGTTATTGTTCAGCATATTTAATCATGCAGGCAGTTAAATATATACGAAAATAGAGAAAATACAGCGCAAAATTCCAAACGGCTGATTCAGCAAATTTTATTTATATAGTCCCTAACGGGAAACTACACTGTACGTACTGTACGTGTACTTTATCTGGACATTATCTTTATACGTACTTTAATTGTACTCTGTTTGTACTGTACTTTTTCTGTACATGATCTTTATCCGTACTTTATGTGTACTATATATGTACTGTACTTTATCTGTACTATATCTGAACTGTACTTTATCGGTACATTATCTTAATCTGTATTTCATCTGTACTCTTTCTGTACTGTACTTTATATGTACTCTATCTGTACTGTACTTTATCAGTAAACTATCTTTATCCATACTTTATCTGTACTCTGTATGTACTGTACTTTTTCTGTACTCTGTATGTACTGTACATTATCTCTACAATATCTTTATTTGTACTTTATCTGTACTCTTTCTGTCCTGTATTTTATCTGTACACTATCTTTATCCATATTTTATCTGTACTATATCTGTACTGTACTTTATCTGTACTGTACTTTTATCTGTACTGTGTGCATTATCTTTATTCGTACTTTATTTCTACTCTGTTGGTACTTTATCTGTACATTAGCTTTATCCATACTCTATTTGTACTGTGTCTTTACTGTACTTTTTTTTGTGTACATTATTTTTATCCGTAATATATCTGTACTATTTGTATTATACTTTATCTTAATAACACCTGTATTGCACTTAATGCATACTTTATCTGTACTTTTCTTTATATGTACTCTATGTCTACTAAAACCGTACTCTATATATTTACACTTAAAAAAATCTGTACTATATCTATTTATTATTCATGTGCTTACTATGTACTCTCATATTTATAATTATTGTTGATTTTTACGATCTTCCGTAATCCATCTTAATGCACCTGTTCTTAACTTATTTGTACGGTCTCTAGTTTGTTATACCTCATTTACATTTTTTCCTTAAGTTATTAATGACATAATAATATCTTCCTTCGTCATCTTGATTCTGTATCACTCCAAATGCTCCGCGTATTTTGAATAGGCATTCAATAAATATAACATTACATTGCAAGGTGCCCATTGTAAAAAACTATTTTGTTTCCGACGGTATTCAAATGTCATGTATTACTGAACATCTATTCTATACTTATTGGTTGTGTTTTAACACGGTGGCTTCTAATAACACGGTGGCTTCCATGCTTTACTGGTGCAAGATCACATCGGCCGCCCATCGTGCATTATTGTACGCATGAGCGGGCACCAGCCAATCTAGCTGGGTAGCTTTCAAATCTCTTCTCCAAACCCCTCCAGAGGCGTGCACATCGCGGAGAAAACACACGGCAGGTCAAGGTCAAGTCATCTCAAGTACCAGAGGTGATTGGTTGACCTGTTGTGACTAACTCTGGAGGGTGGCGCTAACTGTCAACCGCCTGTTTGCTGCCGTCAAAAGCGGAACTTGATGCTTTTCCAGTATTGTCTTTCCTCCAACGAACGAAGTACAGGATTTAGGAAAATCGGCATGAAAAGGACGTCCCCGATGCGACTTCTAAAGTGGACCGGCATGGACGCTGAGATCTCGGGCATATGGAATTTCCGGCGCCGAGCGAAAATAAACTTAAAAACACTCAAATAGCTTTCAAACATGAATCTACTAAAAAAAGAGAACAATGACAAAAAAAACAACAATAAAATAACAAATAAAAATAAGTATCGTAAGCAAAAACATATTAAATAATTTAAGAAAAAATCATTTAATATTTTCTTTTGTTTTCTCTTTTTCTTTTCTAGGAAATAATTTACTTAAACGTACATTTTTCAGCTGAATCGCTCATTTATTACTAGTATTCTATTTGTGAAAAATGACCCAAAATTGAAAAGCGTTGCTTTGCATAATCGGGATAGGAAAAGCACAAAAATGGGACTTTCAATTTATTTCTGAGTATATTTATGAAATATCTTGAGCATATCATTCTGTTTAAATGACCCAGCTGTTCTATGTGAGAAATTAAAATTTTATGCTTTATGCTTTTGGACCACTGTAGAGTTCCTTTAAGATCCTTATGTGGATTTAAACTCGGGAATTAATCCATTGAGGGTCCGTAAGTAAAACCACGGGCCTTTCTTATGCTAGCTAACTTGAATTAGTTTCTGACAAGAAATAGGTTGACCCCTGTCGGGATTCGAACCAACACCAAACTCCGCGAAAAAGATGGAAGGCCCACAACGAGGCCATTTGCATTGAAATGATTCGAACATTGGATCGGCACAAAATCACCCTGTTCTCTTGGTCGTCCAAACTGTTTCACTTCATATACCGATCAAGTTATCAAATTATCGTATATGCCTGGTAGTAATAACTCATTTTCTCAAGTTAACCTGTCATCGTCTAATAACATAACTCCCCTAAAAAAGACAAACTATCTTAATGATGTCATTTTACAGTTGTAATAGCATTTTCAAAAAAGGATGTGACCCGATGAAGTGTTAAGATAATACATAGTGTATTTAAAAGTGATATAATTGTACACGTGAAATGCTAAAAAACATTCTTTTCTAAAGAAAATTTCAATGAGTTTAGCACAGTAGAATAATTCGGGTTTAAACGTATCACCTTGCCTTACACCGATGGAATTTTAATTGAACTGGCAATTTAACGCTAATGTTATGGAACGTAAATTAGGATTATTACCTTGAAATTAAGAGGTCATTAAAAGAAACAGTAACCTTTATTTTCAGTCCGTGACTCACAAACGAATTCATGTTATTTTAACGGGCAAATAGGCAAAGTAACTAATATTTATTTGTATTAAATACTATTTATTGTCAATGATAAACAATTTTAGTTTCAACACTAGTTTTGTTTGAAAACAAACTTGTGTCGTCCTTGACAGAAATTGCTGCGTGGTAATCAGAATACCTACACCTAAAATCCAATGATATACTTCTTTGGGTTACTGTGGCCGAGTGGTTAAGGTCGTTTACATCAAATCACGTGCCCCTAACCGCTGTGGGTTCGAATACGGACAGATACATTGGATTCTTTCATGTGAAGAAGCTATCCAGCCAGCATGGGTGGTTCTACTCTGAAGGTGCCCGTTCGTGCCTGAAATAATGCACGAAAGGACATCCGACCTCTTCCTCCACAAGTAATGGGTGGCCTTGGAAGACCGCGGATCTAGGGTCTTCCTTCACCAGTAAAGCTGGAAAATAGCGATAATACCCTAGAAAGTTTACAGTTTCCATG
The DNA here is from genome assembly GCF_026571515.1 of Ruditapes philippinarum. Taxonomy (NCBI): domain Eukaryota; kingdom Metazoa; phylum Mollusca; class Bivalvia; order Venerida; family Veneridae; genus Ruditapes; species Ruditapes philippinarum. The sequence goes on along the minus strand of NW_026855904.1, from coordinate 107,632 downwards.
CGACGTAAGACCGAACCAACCGAAAAAAAAAGATTTAACTTTACCCATGAGTTAATATAATTTCATTATCAAAGCACGCCTTGAAAAATAACTACACCGATTAAAATCTTAATATAAAAATAATTAAATAATCACGGCAAAAGAAATGAACCTTGTTTTATACCCCGCTTTGTAAATAAGGTTTTGTTGAAACGTTCTGGATCGCCAATATTGAATGTCATAATAAAATGTCAACGTTGACATTAATTTATTAAGATGTTATATGAGATATGTTTAAGTTTTTGGGGTGGATTTAAATTAATGTCAAATTTACGAATTTTCACATTACTTATGAAAGCAAGCGTGAATATATTAATTACCCAAATGTATCGCATGTATGCGTGACAATTAAATTAATAATCTTCTTGATTTTGAGGAAAGAAAAAACTAGAGAAAAATGTCATATATTTCTTACAAAAGAGTTTCAAAGAACACAATGATTTTTGAGATTTCGGTTATGAAGCTTTTTTGTGTGTGTGTTTGACATCACAAAATTATCGTGTTAAATCTTAACAGATTTGTGCGCTGGCATTTTCTACAAGATAAGTACAAACCCTTGGACGTTTTTTTTTTAGAAAACGAACTCTATAACTGTCAATTAGTACTCCTTATTGAAATGAATATAATAGTGTGATTATAAATAGGAATATTTGCTACTGCTTCTAATGTAGATTTTATGATAACATCGTACGGCATTGTCAAACACATGTTAACAAACTTCTAGAATGTGATATGTACAAGCAATTTCTAAAACAGCAATATGCCTTTTTTTTAAATCAATTAATGCAAGCTTCAATTTAATCAAATAACCAAATCTTTATCAACCCCGAAAGATGCCATAGTGGATATGAAACTCCCATTTAAGGCCTATTATGCCTGAAAAAAACCCTGTCATTTATATTTCTATAAAGCATTTTTTACTTCGGTAGCTTGTTACAATTTCAAAACAAGAACTTATTTGCCATATAGATGAACTATCATTTTAATTCTTGTGCTTTGTTAGCAATTGATATAGTTATATTAAGTTACTATTTTGTATGAAAGTCAAAATACTTCTTTGTTTACATTGTGCTACCTTTTTCTAACCACACATTACTGCAAATTCAGCGCTACATTCATTTGTTGTTAAACATCTAACCCCATTTCCCCCCCCCCCCTAAATGATAAAACTTTTATTTCTCAAAAACTTTTTATTTTGGGGGGGTGTCCTGTTACAGTTTCCATAAAGATACTCAGTTACCTTAAAGTTTGGCCTCTATTTGCTTCTTTTGCAGTTTGGAATCAAATACAGTTATGGTATTTTGTATTGAGGATAAACTACCAATAGGTTTACATTTGGCTAACATTATGATGAAGTAATTTACATTTTAAAAGTTAATTATAGTCAAGCATGCTCTAAATGCACATGTAAAGTACAAGACAGAGTTAAAACATTACAAAATAAAAAGATACCGAAAAATGACAAAATAAACCAGGACAACAATATTATAATCCAGAATAACAACAAAAATTAAGTACAACAATAAAATAATCCAGAAGTACAATAAAATAATCAATAAAATAATCCAGAACTACAATAAAATAATCCAGAACTACAACAAAATAATCCACGACAACTGTAAAATAACCCTGTACGACAATTAACTTTGCTATACCAAAATATATAATCCAGTCCCAAACTGAAATAACAGAGTACAACAAAAACAATAAAGAAATCCAGTTCAATTATTAGCAAATCATGTAAAAATAAAAAAATAATTTATTCAAGCAATTACGAAAGTTAAATTACCCAGTGAAATTATAACATATTTCAGTACCAAAATAAAACAATACAGTACTGAAAGCAAACATCCAGATAAATTCCTAGCATTAAAGATGTTAAATAATTTTACTGCTTTCAAATTTCAAAGTTGCTATCAAAGCGTTATATACTACTTAAATACTGTGATATAATTATTTGTAGATGTACCAAAAATTAACTTACATTGCTAGAAATTCAAGACAAAATGATTATAATAAGATAAATACATCAAAGGTTTAAACCCGACACTCGTTTTTGTGGCTTTCCCAGTTTCTGGTCGATTGGTATCATAAGTAATTTAGCAACGGAGACATCTACGTCTTCTGAGATATCATCTATGTCACCGGGGGTGTAAACATAACACCTACTTTGTATTACTTACCTTTATAAATGACGCTTTATCTACAGTGTTTATCTATTCAATTCATCGCCGTATTAAGCATGGTTTTATTTATTTTTTTTGTCAGTGTGACAGCGAACACGCGCCGCTCTCGCGCCAAGATTTTCAGGATGTTGCTGGATGACTATGCAGGAAAATGAACGCGCGCGATGGTCATGGCACGCGCTTTGGCGCGATTTCTATATAGCGCGTTTTTGCGTTTTTGTACGAAGCGAACAAGGAAGTTCTTATTTGAATATATATGCCATTGTTATGCAGAATTGAGGAAAAAATATTTGAAAATTAAAAAATGTCAGCAACCCTTCAGTTAATAAGTGTCTGTAACTAGTCTACTCAAATAGCATGTAGTTAAATTTTATTCTATTATCCAAGTAGCTCTAACTATAATAAATAGAAATTCAATTATTATTATTTTTTTTATTATTATTATTTTATTTTATTATTATTATTATTATTATTATTATTATTATTATTATTATTATTATTATTATTATTATTATTATTATTACTACTACTACTATTACATTATTATTAATTTATTTATTCTTTTTTTAAAAACAAAAAAGGCTATTATTAAATGAAAACCTACAGAAGTTCTACAATTTTCATTACTTTTTGCTAGAGAAATTGTTAATCATTCCAAGTTTATTCGTCGAAGAAACTATTTTGTGTCAATTTTTTTCGTAAAGTATAATATAATACAAGAAATAGTACAAGGTTGGTCGGTCAGACGGGCGACAATCGGCAGGTCGAAGCCTACCCATGAATGCCCTCTTGTGAGGTGAAATTGTTCAAAATTTTCACTTGAAAATACCTCATTGTGAATTGTTATATCCGCACTAGTAGTAAACCCTAAATGTTTAATGTTCGAGCACAAATTGTTGATTATTTATACCCGTGCAATTTCAATTGAATATAAGTCAAAGAAGAAACTTGAGGGGGGGGGGGGTAGTCGCTAAAACGCACTATACAGTGGTCAATATGACCTAGAACGTACAACAACCTGTGACCAGTCTTCCAAATCTTCAAATCGCACAAGAGACTTACGCACCTAAGATTCCACCCACGTCTTCCCTGTCTTCTTTGTAAAGCCTCTCCCGTCGGGTTCAGTTAAGATGTCAGCAAGTACGCTGTTCCAAGTTCTTCAAATCTTCTACCGAAGGCCCCAGCCTTCCCAAGACGTCTTCGTACCTAGGGGAGGAGGGGGAGAGAGAAAAGCCCATAAACATAAGGCCTTATTTAAAATGGATCACGTGACCTTCACACGAGGCCCAGCAGCAAATATCAATTACTTTATATGCATAAATAACTGTTAGTAATTTTGCATTTCATTGCATAGACCAGGCTCAATCCGTGGACAAATCAGCCATGGTTCTTTACATTTTCCTTAATCTTTTTTTTTCCTCCCTTGATATTTAATATTTTATCTTACGCCCTACCTTTTTTTTTGCTGGAGAAAATTACTGAACGCGTTAAAATTGTTTTGAATAACATATAATAAATGAAAACCTTAAAAATTAATGGGTTTTAACGTTTTTGAAAAGGAATCCGCCACGTATGTAAATAAAGCGCTGTATGTTAAGAAATGGGGATGAAAGAAAAACGCAATCTATATTAAACCTATGTACAACAACAGTTTATACTCAAGTTGTAATTTAAAGGGAGACACAGGGAAAATTTTGATTTCTTCTTTTTGAAATTTTTATTCTTTATTCTGTAAATGTCCTCAAAATAAATACACAAGGCAGTCACTGGAATAAAACTTTTCTCCCTAAAAAGGAATAAAACTTGACCCACGTGGGTCAGGTAAGAGCGTTACGATTTCACAATAGTTGTCGGAAACGTTAAAAGACATCTGAAATGAATGACTAAGACGTGTTTCAATCATACAATATCCACAATATCTTAACTTTCAGGGTTTGTTCAAATCACATGACTTGTTTTAACGCTACTCTGTAATTTTGTCGGCGTCTACATTTCGTAATAATAGAAAGAATATTTTTCTTAAAACACAGATTTTCTTGCCTTGAAAAATGGAATATTCTGAATATTTTGATATTTCAAGGTGTCATATAGCTGTACATACTTTTTATTTTATCTTATCTTATCTCCCCTCACCTTACCTCACTTCAACTAATTTCACCTCACCTCATCTCATATAATATCACCTCATCTCATCTCATATAATATCACCTCACCTCATCTCATCTCATATAATATCACCTCACCTCACCTCATCTCATCTCACCTCATCTCACCTCATCTCTTCTCACCTCACCTCACCTCATTTTATCTCATCTCATTTCACGTCACCTCACCTCATTTCACCTCAACTCATCTCAATTCACCTCACCTCATCTTATCTCACTTCATCTCACGTCATATCACCTCACTTCACCTCATTTAACCTCAACTCATCTCATTTCACTCCACCTCATCTTATCTCACGTCATCTTAATTCACCTCACCTCATCTTATCTCACCTCATCTCACCTCATCTCATCTTATCTCACCTAATCTCATCTCATCTCACCGCATCTCATCTCACCTCACCTCATCTTATCTCACCTCACCTCACCTCATCTCATTTAATCTCACCTCATCTTATCTCACCTCATCTAACCTCATCTTATCTTATCTCACCTCATCTCACCTCACCTCATCTTATCTCACCTCACCTCACCTCACCTCATCTTATCTCACCTCACCTCACCTCACTTCACCTCATCTCATCTCATCTCATCTCATCTCATCTTATCTTATCTTATCTTATCTTATCTCACCTCACCTCACTTCACCTCATCCCATCTTATCTCACCTCACCTTATCTCATCTTACCTCACTTCACGTAACCTCATTCTCACCTCACCTGCCCTGACCTCATCTCATCTCACCTCACCTCACCTCATTTCATTTCACTTCACCTCACCTCACCTCACCTCACCTCATCTCATCTCACCTCATCTCATCTCATCTCATCTCACCTCACCTCACATCATTTCACCTCATCTCACCTCGTCTCATCTCATCTCATAAATTTACGTCTTAACTTAGGAAAATACAAACACTGTACAAGAAGAGTAAAGTTAAAACGTACACGTCCGTTTTGAGACGTTTATGGCATTCATCTGAGATGTATAACATCGGGTGTCGATCGAGGAGACCTAAAGGCAGTTTATTAAAAAGCAAAAGTAATTTTTTTTAGTTTCTCACCGCCCGTAGTTTAATAATCATAGGTGTCAATGTATCGACACCTTACAACACAAGAAATCAATTAAAATATCGTGTACTCATAAAACTTTTCTGTCTCCTTCAGGGAAGAGTATTTCATGTTTTTAAGCGAGTAGTCGACCTTGTGCAAACACTCGTAAGGAGAACTATTCTAAACATGTATTCAAAAAGTTAAGTGCTTGAAATATATCTTCAATCCCAGGGGTCCTTGGCGTGTATATTAGAACATGACGCGTCGATTGTACGGATCATTGACATTAGACCCGTAGGTTGAAGTTTCAGGCACGGCACATAATTTTCCATGGATATTTAAAATGCTCGGATATAAGCAATCAGTTGCAATAAGTCAACCGCCTCTGAGTCTAATGGACGTTGTGGAGAAGTTGATAGTTACATGAGGAGATAGCGCAAACACTGTAAACTAAGATATGAAACTACTCTGAATACTGCGGCCGAATCTTACTAAACTCACGGGGAAGGGCCCACGATAATGTTATAAAAACTTTTGGCCCAACCCTTTTGTATATTGTGTAATTTTGTTGATGTAAATGGATTTATGTATACATGTATTTATATATGCAATAAAATATTGTTAAACTACTAAACTCACTGACTGTTTATTGATGCACTTGTAAAATATTGTTAACACAAATGTTTTTTTAGGGACAAAAACGCCCATTTCCTACAACAACAATATCACCGTCCTTGTGAATCCCTTCCCCGCCCAAACTTCATTTATTTTGCTGTTTAAGCTAACCTACATAGTGAGTGACCAGTCTGTGATTTTATACAGGCGTCCGCTTATCCCATGTCCAATTACTCCAATACAACACTCTCCCCCACTTACAAAATAAATAAATAAATGAAACAAAAATGATTAACAAAATGATTCATAAGTCACCGCTCATTCGTTAACCACTTGTTCGGTGTTTTCGCTGGTTATCGGCCTAAATTCATGTACACCAACTTAAAACCAACCTAAAGAAAAGACAAAAAAGGAGATGAACGCTTTAAGTAAAAAAAGGTCCGTATTCTTTAGAAACAACCTTCGAACAGTAAATTCTATATACATGTACTTTTCTCGCACGAAAAGGAGTACCCAAATTAAGTAATTTTGTGAAAACATTTTTCTTTATATGAAAAAGAAAGATAAAACGAATACATGTATATCTAAGTTTTTACCAGTCATTAAACTATAGAAAAGGTCAGAGTGTTTTTTAGTACATGACAATTAAATTACGTTCACTCAATGTCACAGATATCAAGAAAATAGCATTGAATTTTTTAAACTCTTGAATTATTTACTTCTCTCAGTTTATTAAACATATCAGATACCCTGACAACCTTCGGTGTATTTATCTTTTCAGTCATAATTAAAAAGTCCATGACTTTATAAAAAAAACCCTACAAACTTGAATTATTTGATGTAAAAATATGATCTGAATAAACGTACACTTGAATATTCATCTTGCCAATAAAAAAAATAAATTATTGATTTTGTAAGTGCTGGGGCCGCCTTTGACTTACGGTGTTTCTATATACATGTATGATCGTGACAGTTAATGTTCAAACAATTCTCAAGATACATCGCAATCATATTTATTTCATAGTGTTGTCAGATGATATCTTCAGATTTTAATTTATTTCACACTTATGATTGAAAGATGATAAACATCAGTCGAGGATCAAAGACACCCGGTGGTCATTGACAAGGCTTTTAACCCTGCGTTTGTCGAGCTCCCAAAACGTACATCTTTGTACCTTATCAAAGAGAAGTTTTATGATGTGGCTCTTAAAGCAGGTCTGATTAGCCTATGAGAATCGTTTGAATTTGTCTGAATATTACAATCAGCATGCCTCCAGATTCATACTTATTTTCATGAAAATTTTGAAAATGTGTCTAAAGGTAAAATATTGTGAAGTAACCAAAAGGAAGCAATTTACACATTACAAACAGCACCACTCCCAACCCATGTAAATTACCGAACTGAGATCAAAATATTCAAAAATAGCCTTTACTACGTTAGTAACGCAGTAGAAATATGATTACATCTACCGAAAAAGTCACTAATTGCGCATAACATGTAAATTATTACCTAATCCTTGGATCTTTTTACTAACATTTTAGTTTATTTTTCTCATGTTTGATTTTATTCATCTGAAGGCATACATCTTTAAATGCTGTTATGATAAGTGCTTTTAAACGTTGCTTGAGTACAGTAGTACGTAATATGTGATACCACATACATGTAATATGCAGAAAGCAAAAAATTGCAATCGTAACCAACCGGCCTTTTCCGGTATTCACCGGATATTATGAATAATAGCCGAGGTATAACGAGGGATTTTCTGTTACTTTTGGCCACGGCTTTAATTACAATAAAACACACAACGTATATCACACATTTTAAACTATCCATAAATTTTCCTTAGTTTTTTTTCATTTTTTTTCTTTTTTATTTATTTATTTTATTTATTTATTTTTTTAAATTCATTTTTAGCCTTCCCAGAATTATTTTTCTTGTCCACGGTACATTTTTTTACTTATAATTCTTACATCTCCTACATGCTTTATTACATAAATTCTTCATTAAATAAACATTAAAATGTCTTTAAAAATTACTCCTTTACATTAATAAGAAAAGAAGAAAAAAGAAATCTTTGGGAAGAAAACGCCTCCATTTTGCCAGATTTTTTATTTTGTAAGGCACAGTTCATGTATCTCCGTGATTTTGCTTGTCATTTTTAACTGATTAAAACCTATTTAAAATCTAATTATCCCTAATAAATTATGTGCCCATTTTAGGACTGTTGGAATTCAATCGTGTTTAAACGATGACAGCTACCGGTTAAAATTATAATATTAGTCATTCGTCGAAACTTATAATGTACAAAATGATCAGTCTTTTTATTTAAAAGACCCTGATTTACCGGACTGTCAGTGAGACGATTTTACATTGGGAATAAATAATCCATCTTTTGACGGTTCGCTATTTTTGTCGCCAAAAAGCGTTCAAATGATCAAGACTGGGTAAAATAATGAAAGCGCTTAAGTGAGCTAGATTAGCCTAAATTTAAAGAAGATATCACCGACTCGATGAAGTTTTAATGAAGATTTAACACCGTTTATCATAATTTAGATATTAACACGGTAACCATCCATTATTACATATCTTTAAAAATATAATTATACTTATGAGCAAATTAAAAAGATATTTAAGAAGGGACATTCACCCGTATATACCCGTGAGAAAGTATTTAGTAAAACGATTATAATAAATTTTTATTTAATGGGCATTTGGTATGGAATCATAATTATGTTATCCTTATTTTAGAATAAACAAAACTCAAGAATTTCATTTTTTTTTTCAGAATTTTTCATTTATATAATAAGCGCATCACTTTTAGGTAGAACGCAACACTTTTCGAACTTTCGAGTCAACTTTTCAAATGCCAATTTTCAAGACGCTACTCGAGCGTTCGCAGTGTCGCGTTCTACCTTAACTCATGCTTATGCTACTTTTCCGACTCAATAAAAGCGACGTTCCATCGCGTGTGGATATATTTTGACGTGACGTCAAATACGTTATACGAGTACAAACGTAGCGTTAATACATGCTAAATATTGTTTTATTCATTTAGTATTCTTATTTTGTGTACGTGATAAATAGAATATTATATTCGTGTAGCTTCATTACTAAATTTAACTGACTTGTAATATATAACCAACCAGAGGTATTGCATTATATATTTTACATTACATGCATTATTTATTTTATCTACTTATTCACGACTTTTGATAAAAATTACATCCCTTGCCAAAAGTGGCAGCCATTTTGGGGGTAAGTATTAAAGATCAATAAAATATCAGATTTAGGTGAATTGTAAAATTCTTTTATACATAAGAATGAAAATTTTATTACAGTACCATTATGTAAAATAGTTTTTTTCAATTTTCATGAAGATGAAATGACTATGAGAGATTTTTGTCTAATCTTTAGCATAAGAAATATTGGACATGACCCCCAAAATGACCGCCAGATGAGGTAAAAATTGCAACTTGAAAAGCATCTACATTTGCTTATGCATGTACTTTATGTCAATTTTACGATGTAATACAATACATAAACATTGCTAGTAAATGTACATGTAAAAGAATGTCAAGAATTATGACACATTGTTGAATACAATACTGAATTCTATTGGGCGAAAACGCAATGGTCAAACCTATACATGTAAGGCGCAAAAACGAGTTCAATATGGGATCAGCATTGAATTCCACACTTTCGCAAAAAATGTCATTAAATAGCAAAATGTGTTGCCGTATTACCGCATCTACAGCGTTCCCGTATATAAACCGCATCTACAGCGTTACCGTATAACCGCATCTTCAGCGTTACCGTACAACCGCATCTACAGCGTTACCGTATAAACTGCATCTACACAGGTACCGTATAAACCACATCAATAGCTCTACCCTATAACTTCATCGAATAAACCGCATCTGCAGCGTAACCTATAAACCGTATCTTAAACATTACCGTATAAACCGCATCTGCAGCGTAACCGCATGGACCGCATCCACAACGTAACCGTATTACCGAATTTACAACGTTACCGTATAACTGCATTTACAGCGTTACAGTATAAATCGCAATTAA